>NW_008236478.1:5719222-5780897 GCF_000691975.1 Corvus brachyrhynchos
AGCTCAGGTGACTTTGCCGGCTGCGGGGAGAGATGAAGGCGCCTGATTCCCCTTCCCCTTCCCGCTCCTCTACACTTCTGGTGAATTTGTGCCAGGTGGGAATATGCTGTGTGGGAACTTTTCCTTTCCCGAGGTTCCCCAGCAAAAGCAAGAGAAAACCATTACCTTATCCCCATTCTTTTGAATGTAACTGTAAAGAAAAAAAAGTTTCTTACCCTAATTCTTAAACTAAGGCAGGAGAAAACCCCGATCCTTCCAGAGACACAGCAAAGCTGTTCCCACCCAAGATGCAGGCAGCTGTGTTTTATGGCTCTGATATCTCTAAGCCTGGGGTTTTTTGCTAGTCTTGAGCTCAACCATATTTTCCTCTTTAAAGATGAACTTTGGAGACAGCCAGTTGCTTCTGAGGGACAATGTAGGCAGTTGTTCCCATCCAGCCTTTATCCTGAAGGGCTGATTAATTTGAATTCAGCACCTTTGGAGGATGGTGCTTGTTGCTCCCCTTCTGTATCTTTGGCCTCTCTGCATCTTAGTTTATAAGCTAAGGCTGTTCTAGGGAAGAAACCTAGTAGTTATTTTTTTAAAAATTGTACAGCTGCATAATTTTAATATGTTTTGATAAGTACAATACGTTTTGAGAACACACAAAGCTATTTCTTGGTGAGATTCTCATTGGCACTTGGCTAGGTTTACGCATGGAATTGTCCTCCCCAGATTGTACTGACTGAAGTTTTATCTTGTGAAACTGAAGGAGCAAAACAGACTTTCCTGGTTAGTGCAGGTGGCTCTCGGGAAATAGCCTGCCATGAGATTTTTGTCTTTGGTAGTATCATTCTGATCTTGGCAGGCAGGTGCTTTTGGTCTCTGAGCTTTCAGCATAGAAATCACTTGATATTTTAATACAGTATTTTTCTAGGCTGGGCTGATAGCGTACAAATTGCTTTTTTGGGGTATCTTATAAAGTTTGTGGGCTTTAAGGAATAATATAATGTTGAATGTCATGTAATACACAACTGGAATTCCACATTGCATTGTATCTGGTTGTGGACCAGTCAACTTTGCAATTTTACTTCCTGAAAGTTATTTTGAAAATTAAATTAATTTTGAATTAAAAATTCACACTCTGACAATGTGAAGAAGTGGGTATGAATAAATTGCTGTGTCACTTTCCCTTTTGCTTATATAATCTTCCCACTTATCTGAACACATACCAGAATAAGAGATTTGCTCAGTAGGCTCCTGCAGTGGTTTCCCTTACACAACAACTGCCTCTTGCCTGGCTATCACAGAAAGCCTGGGCTGTTTTCCTTTGGGATCTTTGGTGGTAGCCTGTCATCTGCAA
This sequence comes from Corvus brachyrhynchos, assembly GCF_000691975.1. Lineage (NCBI taxonomy): Eukaryota > Metazoa > Chordata > Aves > Passeriformes > Corvidae > Corvus > Corvus brachyrhynchos. Next base: position 5,720,565 of record NW_008236478.1, read on the forward strand.
TGTTGTGCTGGTTTCGCCTTGTTTCTTCCTGACTCAACCAAAACTACAGGTTTAAAGCTCTGCAGTGCCCAGTGCAGAGGCTGCCTCGCCTGTCCTTGCAGTGCTGTGACCTCCCTGGTCCCAGGAAGGGGCGGCTGCTGATGTGTCATGCTCAGGGCAGTCCCTGAGTCCCGTGCACTCAGGGCTTGGTGACAGTTTGACTCACACAGGATTTCTCATCCCGGTCATCTGCCGGGATTTCTCATTCCGGTCATCTGCTGGCCCCTGTGTTTCTGTGGCTGTGCAGTGACATGGACTGGGAAAGGAGTCCACTGCAAGCAATCTAGCAAAAAGTAAAAAAATTAGGGGGTTTTAACTGCATCAGTTCTTTGATTTGATTTGGTGTACATATGTTTGTGAGGGTGCAGCACAGGGTGAGCAGAATAGGGTGTGTGACTGCTTACATTGGTACAGCTGCCAAGAAGTTACTCCTAAGAAAGTCTTCATTACACAAGGCTTGTTCACGAGATTTTGTGGCACCCAGTTAGCTCTTTCTGTTCTGCCTCCAAGTCAGTCTATCTGGCCATTTGCCCCAGTGCTGAGAAGGCTGGTTTGGGTGCAACAACATAAGAAAACCACTAGAGAAAAACCTTAAAAAAGAAGGGCATGGCCAAGCCCCTCCAAACAGCCCTAGGCCTCTCCTTTTTGCCCAGCAGGTGTTTTCAGAATTTGAGCTTCTGGCCCATATTGGGACTGATCCTGTCTGTGGTCAAGTGGACTTGTACAGCCCATATGGACAGGGACACATCACAGTGTCCAGCTAGCTGTGTGGCCCTGCAGACCTGCACCAGCGACAGGGAAAGGAGCAGGAGTTTCTCCATCTCTCCAGCCTTACTCATCACCCCAAAACAGTGTCTCTGGGGGTCCAGGCTGGAGGTGGGGCAGGGCCTGACTGACCTTCCTTCCTCTGGGAGCCCTGGGAGAGCCTGGAGGTGGTGGTAGGTTTGAGCCATGCAGCAAACATAATGTCATGCTATTTTTGTGGTTGTAACCCCAGCAACTCTCCCTCTTTGACATAATAAGCTCATTTGGATAAGGCAAAAGAGGAACTGGGATTTGTTTTACCATGTGGGTGGCATCTTGACCATAGTGGTGGTTAACACGAAACTCTCCTGCCCAGCCACAAGGGCTGTTTTAGATAGATGGGGATTTGTTTCCAGGGATGCCTGTGTCACCTCCCTGCTCCCTGGCACATCTGTAGCCAGTGGGGATTGTGCTGCTGCCTACTGAGACATGGCCTTGAAGCCTGGGCCAACCTGCACTGCCCAGCTGAAGGATAGGGCCCTGGGGTGTGGGGCATAATGCTGTCCCAGAAGAATGTATCTTGAAGTCTTGGATGAGGCATTTTGCAGAGGTGTTCCCACAATACTGGTTCTCTGGAGCAACATCACTCAAGTCTTTTACCTAAATTGTATTTTATTATCTAATGTTTTAAGAACCCACATCCACACAGACTCTGTCACTTTTGTGATTATGTAGATAAGCACTAACTTTATTTTCCTGTATATGGCTGCAAAAGATAGGGGATGAATTCCTGGCACTGTTACCTAAAACAAGTAATGCAGGATTTGCCAGTAAATTCCCTTGGCTGGATGGCTTACAGAATATATATGCATTCTATTTTAAATTTTTGATGCTCAAAATGCCATTGTGATTTTGAGAAAGGCCTTCTAAATGCTTGGATAGATTTTCTAAATGCCTTTTTCTGTTGCAACATAATTTTCTCTTCACTGCAAGTGTTGTGGCTCAGTCTGCGTTGGTCTCTCTCATCCTCTCCCAGTATGACTGCATAATTCTCCATTTATGCTCATAAATAGAAGGATTTTTAAAAGCAACTTCTTTATCTTGTATGTTCAGAAATAAAACCTGGTTTTTATCCCCTCTGCTATTTTCTGCTTTTTACTTCCCACCAGCTCTTTCCTTCCACATGCTGCCTCATTCTGGTGGCATGTTCTGGTTTCTGTTTCAGAGCTGTGAGGCCATTGAGGCATGGCCAAAACCAGACTTGCTGAAACAAACTCTGTCACAAAGACTGTGAGCATCCTGTCTTCCTTTGGTCAAAATTTGCTGTGAATTGCCAGGTATTTCCTGTTTCAAGGCTCCAGTTCTCTGTATCCTATTGTTAGGATAATTTTTGATTTGACTTTGAATTTCTGAGTAGATAAAAAACTCCTGTAGCACAGAAACAAAAAATCAGATGACTTGTCTAAAGCATTTTAGTTCTTGGTAAATGATGTCCCTAGATCAGAACAAGCATCTTCATACAGAGCCAATTGTCGAGAAATCATTAGGCAAAATCCAGAGTTTGGCTGCTATCACTGACAAGACTGGTGTATTTTCTTGCCCGAAGGTTTATCTCTGACTCCTTTGATGACTACCTTTTCTTATTTCCACTGAAATTAATGCTTTCTAGTTTAACACCTTCTAGTACATGGTTTGTATGATGCTTTTCGGTTTGTCAGGGGTTCCTGCTGTAGCTACTGAATTTAAACATAATATATCAGCTGTGCATATCTTCCTTTAAGATTCATAAGTTTTGATGCTAACACTTTTTTATGGAGACCATTTTTGCCATTGTCTTAATGCAGTTTACAGGTTATGAGTGTGTTTAGTCTAGGGAACCGAGGGGCCTGTTTGAGTTCCTGATCTGGGTTGGTGCCTGAAGCCACATCCTGACTGCAGGTGGGCTGAGGCTCAGTGGTGCAGCAGCATCTACCTATAGCCTCCTCTGCATGGCAAGAAACCCTAGGAACGTGTCCCAGGTAGGAGCTGTGGCACACAGGAGAGATGGGCAATCAAGCTGCAGGAAAGAGCGTGAAAAGTCCAAGCCAGTGTACAGGTACAGCCTTGGCTCTCAGTTGCCATTTCTGAACCTCTGGGGTTTCACACAGCTGAAATAAAAAGCAGACAGTTTTAGACTCTATCATAGCGCATAAACGTTTAGCAATGATAAGCTGAATAAAAAGAACTCCAAATAGATTGGTTTAAAACGATGATTTGCAGTAAATCTCTGTAATGTTTATTTTTGATGCTTTGAGGAGACAGTGCTGCTGCATCAAAGGACCTCAATCTATGCATGGCTATTCAAGAGGAAGCTATTTTTTACAAATTACATTAATGCTCATAGATACAGTCTAGTGCCTTCAATGTATGTAAAACTGCCAAGATTTCAAATCAGGTTTGATTTGAACTAAGCAACCAGTTTGATTGTCAGGTTTCATTTTTATTTATTACATGACCGTATAAGTCTTACTTTTTCTCTCAGTCATGTTCAGAAGCCCATTTCTTAACCCCTTCTCAATTAACAAAGTTTTCTCTCCAACATTGTTAGAGGTGATTGGCCCAAATTTTTTTCTTAGAAGTACTCAGGAGTGAAGGATGCAACTGTTCTTTATAGGAAAGAATTAATCAAGAGAATTTCATGTACAACTTTCTCTTGCCAAGTGTGTTCTTAGATTTTGACTTCCCTACTTTTGGGGAATGTGGAGAATCACAGCACGTTGCACAATTTGCTCTTTAAAAGACAGCTTTGTGAACTTTTGCTTGGCTTTTCCTTTAGGAAATCCTGGCAATAGAGCGGCACTATAAGTTCTCCTGAGCAATACATAAAATGATTGCTGATTCACTTCAAAATATCTGTCTGATTTTACTGTCTTGAGGTTATAGTGTTTCACTTAGCTCAGAGATACTTTTCCCTGCCTATATCTACAGGCTGTCTTTAATCTCAGGTTGAGAATTGCTTCGAAGAGAGTATGTATTCAAATATGAAGGACTCTGTTTAAAAGACACATCTACTGCTTGAGCTCTGATTTTGTACTACTGGATTAGCACGAAAGGGAGAGCCCCAGCCATAGAAGCACTGTAATGTGAATGTAAATATAACTGGTCATTAACAGGAATTTGGCTTGATCAGTCTGTGTTCACATGAAAGTTAGGAAATGATTGCCACAGTTCTCTTTTTCAAGGCTGTGGAGTGAAAATAGCTCAAACTGCTACCATCTACATCAGAAAACAGTCCAAATATAAACTATCTGAATCTGAACTGGAATCTGTAGTCATGTTGCAGGCTCACTTTTTTCCTAACAGAATCTGCTCTTTGATGGTATTCTGTGTGTATTTGATTTCTTCTGCTTTCAGAATATCCGTAGAAAGATGTGCCAGCAGTGGGCTGTGGTGACAAAGAGCAGAGGGGAAACAGAGAGTTAGCAGTAGACTGTCACATGCTGCCTTTGAGGGTTTTGTGCTTGATTATATGGCTCCAAATGCAAATTTGTAGTACTTTATGCCAGGCCAAAAAATGCACTCAAACTCCATTGTTTGAAATGATGTCAATTTAGATGTAGTGTTTTGCCCCCTCAATTTCTATTTTGGTTGATACACTGCCTACGTAACTTACTGTTCACTGTCCCATAGCTGGTATTTGGAAAGCATGAGTTTATGGAACATGATTTCTCATTATATTCTCTGTATTTGCTACTTACTCATTGCTACAAACAGGTGAAACAGTTCTGCTTTACGTTTAAAATAATACATCTCTGTTTTTTCCCCAACTAATCTATTTCAATGTCTTTTTTCCTTTTCCAGGATGCATATGTGGCATTTTAAACTAGAAAACACTCCTTGTACAGGGAAAGTTACATGTGGCCTTTAGTTGTGTCTTAGCAGATGAGAGGAGGGTACATTTCTGTCCCAAGTGTTTTTAAGTAATACTGATTTTCAGAAGTTTTAGTCTTCTTGCTGTGAGTCAAATGGCTCAATACCACAATGTTGATTTTGGAAGACTCCTATCAACTGTCCTAGAAATCTTAAAACTGTAATAATTTATCATTTTGAATACCAAATGGCATACTCAAAGTTGGTCTTAAAGTACTAGTAATAGGAGATGCATTTGAAAATGCAGCTATAAATTTTATTGAATGGGATTTGGGTTTGTCATTAGGCTCACTGGAGGAAGCAGGTCATACATGTAGGTGTGTACTGCAGGCAAAGATGTGAAAACAGTAAATTTAGTAGGATTTTCTCATGAAGAGTCTTCTGAGCAAACAATTTTAGCACCTGCTGAGAATATGTGTTTTATTTCTCTGGGGACTGTGCAAAAAGCTGCACTTCTGCTTTTCAGTTTTACTGTCATCTGTTCCATGTGCATACAGAAACACAAAATTTGCTCCTACAGACACACTAATTATTTACTGTCAAACTCAAAGTGTTTGAGATCTGATTGTCTAAGAGGCAGTGACCTGTGTTGGAGCCAACAGACAGCCACACTGACTCTTGGGAGCAGCTCTGCTTGTGCTGCAAAGCTGATCCCCTTCCAGCAGTCAAGAGTGACTGCAATGGAGATACCCCTAACTGGCCTGCTTAATCCCACTCTGAGCCTAACCATACAAGGGAGGGTGTAGGGGCACAGGCTGGCAAGCCATGCTTGTTCCTGACTTTTCTGCAGAGCTTGTATACCCTGCTCTCCTTCCTCCTCACCCCTTGTTGCAGTAGGGTTAAATGGAACGAGTTTGCTTTCTCATCCATCTTCCTGTTTGGGGTGTGGATTTACCCTGAAGGGTACCCAGGAGGCCTTCATGGGAGCAGCTTGGGATATTGGGCCCTGGCATTGAGAATGAGACTTAGGACAGGGAAGGATCAGGGAGAAGCAGTGGTTTGTGTCCTTTCTTTCAGCAGGTGCCTATGAGCATCAGTCAGCATCCAGGCATAGATGGTGAATGGTCTAAATATGTTTGTGTCCCTGCTGACAAAATCGCTCACAGAAACAAAAGGCTGCACAAATTTTTAAAATTTCACAGTGAAAGGAATGTCTTGAAATAAGGTTATTTTTGTATAATGCTGTTACACATACCATGATGCCTTCAATATCTGGAAAATGCTGGAAAACTAATAATTTTTAAACCACTTCTTTCCTGTACTGGCCTGTAATACATACAGCCAAGGGAAAGGGTTGATGGGTGTATTCTCTGGCACAGTTTGGTAATCTGCACTACTTCACTGACCATAATTATGCTGTCTGAGCATTCTCCTATTCCTGCTTAAGAAAAGAAAAAATAGTTTTGTTGGTAGTCATTTCTATTTCCACGTGTTTCCATCTGCTTAAGACTGCTCTCTTCTGTTTCCTGGATAACTGGAATTGCCTGACGCTGTGTTCTGGGAGCAGAGATGTCAACGAACATAAAAAGTTTCAGAAGTCTTTTCCACACAAAAATGCAGTGGATTTGAAATATCACCTTCAAAAAAAAAAAAAGATCAGGGAGATGAGGGACTTTCTAAATAAAGAAATTATTATCTTGTTTATTAAAAGTATCAAGCTACTATTTGAAATAATAACAAGAGAACGTTTTATGGCCAAAGATAAACACTTTAATGGAATACTCTATTCTGTGGAGAAAAATTGCTCAAACTTGTAACTACAGCCATGAAATTTTTCTGTTGTCCAAGGCTGCAAATTTTGTGGATTGCTGCTAAGGATATGTTTACACAGTTGATAACTTTAATTGCTTTAAGACCACGAAACTGTAGCAGGTAAATTGGAGTCCTACACTATATCAGAGAGGGTTATTATTTTTATAGATCCTAATGTGAAACATTTATTGCTATAGTACATAATAGGTGTTACGTCAGAGCCTGCATCTTTCCACTTTCAGAGTATATTGGGAGAAAAAATTCTATATTTACATCAAATACTGGATTTTGGAATAACTTCAGATTTGAAATGCAAAGGGAACCCAATCAGAAGTGAAAGAAGAAAGAAATTATGATAGAATTCTACATGTAAAGAAACACATACATGTAAATTTGAATATTTGAATAATATACTGCATTGTATTATTTGTAAACAATCTTCCCTTTTCCTTATATATTGTTCTAATAGAGAACAAGAAGGTCACTGTATTGAGGAAATTACAATCTAAAATATTTTGTGATTGAAGAAAGTTTCTGACTCTTAGTTTAGAAATAATATGCATAGATGATAACTGTATAAGGTATTTAATTTCTCATCATTAGTGGATTTTACCAACATCTGCAGCATGGATTTAGATTTATAACACCTTTCTCTGTATTGTAGCTAACTGCCTGGGGTTATGTCATACATTTGAAACAGTCCTGTTTGTTTTGTCCTAATGATTAGGACAAATCAGGATTATGTTATAAACAGACTGCTGAGTGCAGACTAGTTTGCTATGTAGTATTTGTAATTTGAAACTGTTCACAAGGTGTATATTATTTTGTAACTTTTGCTATAAAATGTTCATATTAGTTAGGAAGATAGTACTGATACAGTAGAGTCCAGGGACTTCTTCCAGGGAGAAGTTATTGGTTTTGAAGATATCTTTTCCTTAAGCACAGTGATTTCTTTCAAGCTTAACCTTTCCTTGAGGTCGGTTAACTTTGATCATTCTGTTCACAGGAGAATTGCTCTTTTTATGAAAAAAACTACTCAGAGTATCATGAGCTTCTAAAGAAATTATAGATTTCTATTATTATTCTCATTCCTGGTGGAACTGATAGTACCTGAGTCGAAGTGTGCAGTGTAATTTCGTTTGTTTCAGGTGGTCCATGGGGTGTTACACCAGCCCAGTAAGTGACGCACTGTTCACACATGTATGGAGGCACCCGCCCATACCCATTCGCTTGTTCTTTTCTTCCTTAAGCATCAGGTGCAGGCTACTGTCACAAATGTCACCTGACACAGACCTTTGAGCTGACCCAGAATTGCTTTGCTTTAAGAAAGCCGATCCACAAGAATGTTAGAGTTGAAAGAAAAGCTGTAATAGAGGAACGACATTTTGAGCTCAGTTTAGAATGAGTTTTAAACTTGAGCCCGGGTGTCTGCTGGAGCTATGCCATAGGGCTGTATTTCAAAATGTTTTTGGGGCATTGGTTGTGAATGAAGAACACTTCAAATCTGTCCAGAAAGTGATGCTTTCCCAGAAACTGGTGTTCCATCCTGTGGACTCTGCAAGGTGCATGAGAGGTATAGATGTATACAGATATGTTGGTTTTATCTTTGGCTGGTTTGGGAGCATTTACATCTTTAATCCTGAAGAATTTATTCCCATTATTCATTGTGGTTAACAGAGGATCTGATACTATATTCACCTTGATGGTGGTAGAAAAGTGTTGCTGGAAAGACCTCGTCTGTAAGGTCTGTGATCAGAAATTAGCTGTGTCTGTTGTTTTGCAGTGTTTACTTAGCTGCCTTTTTTTGCTTTTAAGGGAAAACCCAATAAAATACCAACGCACTGGAGGTATATGATACATGTTTAGTACTGCTTTTGGTTAAAAGCTGAAATTGTTGAAATTTGTCGGTTTATCTGTAATTTTGAATAAATTCCTGGAAAGGGATAACCTAGCAGAGAATACCTGTAAGACTATACATGTGAATCATACTTCTATTTCTTTAAAAATAATAAATAATGCTGAGAAATAATTGACTTTGGAACTCCTTTTCAGGGTGTACTTAAATCTATCTATTCATGGGCTATATGTGAACAATATTTGTACCAGTAATATAAAAGTAGTATAGCTGGTAGTTCGTGTTGACATTCCAAGCAATGCAAAGATTTCTTTTACTTCTGTATTCTTGAACTGTAATGTCTGTTAATTAAAGAAACAGTATGGATATGTCTTATATTCTTGTGTATTTCTTCAGAATATTATTCCCTGAGCCAGAGGAATGAAAGGAAGAACTAATATACTGATAAAGGTAATTAATTATATCAGCCAGATCAGTGATTTAGGAAAGGATTGATTACACTTATGAAATGTATGGTAAGGTATGTTCTCTGAAATGGTTAACATATTTTTAGGTTTTAGTCTATATTCTGAGAGCTTGGTAAAATAATAAAAAGCCATGAAACTGAGCAGTGAGGAACTAAATAGGAGAAATGACAGAGCTGTGGTAGCAGGTGTCTGTCAAACTCAGTGCCAGAATTGTGAAGAAGAAACTGAGACCTAATGCTCTGTCAAGGATATCATTGGAGAGTACCAAAAATATGTGATGGCAGTAGGTAGAGGAGAATGGAAAACAGGAAACCTAGTATAAGAACTGTAAAATACATAAAATCTCCTCTTTTTTTCTCCCAGAATTCTTGGCTATTGGAAACAGGAGATTGTCCAGGTTTAAAAAATCAGGCATGGCTTGTGGAAGAATAAAATAAAATATTTTTAGAGACAGATTAGGTAATACTGTTCCGTTATCATTTTTAGCAGCAGTCCCAGTCCAGACCAAAACAGATTTGGACAGGGAGACTGACCTACCTCCCTACTATCACAGTGTCCCGCAGTGGTAGGGAGGAGAAGAGAGATCTAACAGGCAGGAATTGTGCAGCAAGATTCCTTTATTTAATTATTTTACGAACTCTTTTAGTAGAGACTAAAATAAACTTTTTTCTCCATAGTCTAATTGGTCAAAGGATCAGACATCCCTTGGGGTGATTGGCTAAAATCCTAAAACATCCATTGTCAAAATATTTTTCTACTGTACTATAAACAAAGCTTTGCAGGGTCGCAGGTGTTCATAGTTTATAGAACTCTACTAATATCTTCCGTGAGAGAGAAAAATATCTCACGGGACTGGAAAAAAGCAAGAGAAATTCTTGCTAGCAGCATATTTGTATCCACACCCTACTATGGAGAATGTTCTTTAATCCCTCTGTCCCCCAGGAGGTTGATAAAATAACCTGCAAGATGTGGTCTGAGTAGTCCTAAACTGTAGTATCCTGCAGGAAAGCCGCTGTTAGTGTGGCAAAATACTGGCCATAGTCTGGCCTGAAGACAGGTCCCCTCTTCAAGAATTCAGAGCATATCTGAATTTTATTTCTAAGAATTACAGACAAACATTAAGACTGTAAAGTCAAAGTGTGTTTATACTGTGTGTGGGGGGAGCATGGTGCTGGAGCTGGTGACAACTGAGCAGTCTCTGGAACAGGCCATAGCAGAGCTACACCTTGAGACAAGACATTTCTGGTCATATGCAGCATCCATTAGAGCAGTGTTCCTGCTTCTGGCAGCTGAGCAGCTCCTGTGCTTGATGATAACTCCTCAGTTCCTATACTGTACCCAGTGCAAGCATACAGGTGCACTGAAGCACTGAAAATGAGAAGGCCAGGATGAAGATGCTTGTGACTCGTAATTTCATAAATATGTACATTATAATACTGTCTGTATTTAGGTGGTTACAGGTGATCTATCCAGAGAGGCTCTCTGATGCCCTGAGTCATGTGTTGATGAGTGTCAATACATGTGCAAGTAGTTATGCACAAGTGCTGCCATGTCGGTGTCTGTGGCGTTACTAAGGTAATCCTACATTCCTCCCACTGGTTGCTCTTGGAAAGGGACTTTATAAGGAAGATGCTAGTAAAAAGGTATTTATTTGCATGCTGAACACAATTTCTGCATTTTTTGGGGACAAATCTTTGAAATATGTATTTTTGGCCAGGTTGTTATTTCTATGGGTTTCAGACAGTTTCAGGTCTTGAATTCTGTTGCACAAGGGGCTGCTGTGGTGTTCCTGGCAAGTGCACTTCATCTTTTCCAGGCCAGCTGCACTGAGCATCCTCCTCTGAAGCTGTTTCAAGTGTCTGGTTGCTGCAGCCCCAACTGTCTGGCTTGCAGCTGCATCAGACCCTCCTGCTACGGTCCCTTAACTTCTCCTTGCAGCTCGTCTTGTAACTTCTTTACTTTACTTTACTTGTCTTGGTGACCCCATTTTTAAGTACTGCACTTTTCATTGTTTAGTGTCATCTCAGCCTATTCTTTTCTCATTTCTGAACTGAATAAATTTTACATGATTTGGTTTAATACTTTCCTTTGTTATCTTAGAAATAGTGTGTAGACCACCTGACATCACAGCACAAACATATGAAGTAATGAATGAAGCTCCACATGCTTATACAAAAGCAAAAAGAGGTTGTGTTTTCACTCATTTTCACAGAGGCTAGTCTAAAGCAAGAAGAATGAAATGTCCCTCCTGCAGAGAGCATAAATATATATTGATAACACACTGTAAAATAAATATTGTATTTCTTTCATAAACTGAGAGGACTCCAGTTTGGGCACTTGGAGCAAAATGAGCCCAGACATCTGTTCTGTTTTCTGCCCAGTGTGTAGCTGAGCTGGGGCACATGTGGATTTCTGCTAAAATGAGATTATAAATTAATAGCCATTCACACTTCATTGCTTGAATGAGCCAGAAGTTATTTTCTTCTGGTTTTGAGTCCCAGGTGCAGCACTTTCTGACTAACAAATGTGATTGTCTAAAAGGGAAGAAAGACCAGTGAATTGAAACTACAACAACCTCTTCTCTGTGGTCTGAGTACAGCCATGTAATAGGCAACAGGAAAGCACATCAACTGACAGAGTGGAAGAAAGGGATCCTGTCCAGAAATATGATGTTGGTGAAGAAGTGGTTTGTGATTTGGGCAACAGGTTCCATTTCTGGTCCTTGCTTCTGGCTTTGTGTGGAAACATAAGCAGGCCATTTGGATATGTGTCCTAAAAGGTGACCCATTTCTTTGATTTTTGGTACCCAAATAGAGTTGCTGCATACTGATATTCCATTGCTATTTAGGCTGGTCTAGAGTATGAATGAAGAGAAACATTTCTACTTTCACTAAAACTTAGTGAGATGAAGCTGACTGTTACAGCCCCTCCAGCTGGACCAGCACAGGCTTTGTTCTCAGAGGCTGATCCACCCTTGCTCTTCAAAGAGAACTAGTAGATCCCTAGTCTGTCTCACTGTTATCAAAAAGTATCTCTGATGTACCTTGCTGAAGGTCCCTAAAAATGAGCATAGTTTCAATATTAAAGAAACACTTATAAATGTTACCCCCGCCCCCTCTAATGACATTCCATAGATGGCTGAGCATGGCAGGCTAGCACGAAAAGTGATTGGGCAAGGTTGACTAATTCTATAATTTTCTAATTTAGAAATTGTCCTGAACACAAATGAATGTTAATGTTAACATGTAATGGAAAATCACAGGGCTGAAGAGGAGGAGACTCTGGAGACACTTCTAGGCTTGTACTGATTTATATGTTTTATATATATGTATATATATATGTACATAATCCAGCTAAAGCTGCAACATCTGTGCCTATGTGCTTTCCTAACTGGCATAGGGAGGACAAAATGTGCCAAGAAGATATTCAGACAGCTTGAAACTGGTTTCCATCATGCCATCAAGGGTGTTGGGAAGATAATTTGGGATTTTCTCTGACATCTTTCGTACTTTATCAGTTCTTTGGTGACCTCCAGATAATATCAACTGGTTTTTCATCTGTTTGAGAACGTGATTATTTTCAATAAGAAAGGACAAAATTAATTTATCTCATTGGAGTTTCCTGATGCAATTTTCATGAAAATGGAAAAAAAATCTCTCCAACACTGACAATATATCTTAACTCCGAGGCGTTCCTCATAATTACAATAGTGCTAATTCAGTCTAACAGTGGTATGTGCATAAAGAAAACCTTTTGTCATATATTCTTTCTGCTCAGCCCAGGGGCAGGAATATAGTACACAGAACCGCAGGAATTAAACACTGCCAAGTTAGTTCCCACTTTAACCACACCTGCAGTACTCTAGCACAGTAACATCTGAACTGCCTCCTCTGCTATTTGAAAAGTAGGAAGACCCCAGCAAATATCTGCTTATCAGGACTTGATCAGAGAATACAAACTTGTACATTCTGTGCATTTTTATATATTTTCAACTTTTGAGAGAACTGTTTTGCTATTCTTTCTTTTTCAAAGACTGAATTACATTCTCCAGTGAATTCCAATGATTCTTGTATACAGATACCTATTTTCTCTCTATGAGCTCTGCCAAATGTAGTTTTTAGCTACACCTTTATGCTTCTTAGTTGTGAGGGGGCCTCTCCTCCTTGAGTAACTGGTGTCATTGCAAAGGTCTCCATTGTTCATGACAGGATGGAAGAGGCACTGCTGCAATGCGAGTGTCTGTTGCCCCCTTTCTGCTGCAGAAGTGTAATATTTGCTACTGCTGTAAAAGAAGGCAGAATGGTGTTGCTTTGCTGAACAAAAATTTCCTAGATCCTCCTGTGAACAGGAGAATATCCGGAGTTCATTCTAATCTTCAGGCAACGTCTGCCTCTGTAAATATTTGGTGCCTGGGTAGACTTTTCTCATAGCCTTTCTGTGCTAAAAATGACTAGATAATGCATAAAAATGGGATTTGAAGTGAGCTTCAGAGAGGCTTTTTTTTTTGCTTTTGGAATGTTTATAGCTGCCAAGGAAGTATCCTATAGTATTTTTCTGTAACACTAGAGTTACGTACTGGAAATGTGTTCTGGCCTCTTTTAGGCAACATTTTTTATTGGGAGGTCTCACTGTATAAAGAGGTATCTTCCGAATTTCCAGCCATGGCCTTTTGCAGTTTTGGGAATAAGTGAAGATTTTTCAGTGGCATTTAAGCTACAACAGAACCTAGGGAAAGCAAGGAACCAAATCTACTTATTTAGACATAAAACATTCAGCCTGAATCAGCACTGGTATTTAAAGGATACAGGGTAATAAGAAACCATTATGGTATATCCCAAGGATAGACGAAAATCTTCCCTGCTTACTAAGTATTGAAATAGAAGTCATCTACTGCCTTAGTTTTTCAGGGCAAAGCTTTCTCTGGAGTGGGGAAAGTCCAAATGGAGATTGTCTGCACAAGACAAGATTTCTGTACTGCTGGATCTTGCTTAAAGAGACAGCAAAAGCTCTTTGTCTTTACTATTTTTTTAAGGAAAAAGACTAGTTGTCATGGAAATCTCATTAATTTTATTAGTATTTTTGTTAGGATTTGTCTTTGGTTAAGTGTATTTAAGTGTTGATGTCTGTGTGAAAGCTGAAAAGTGAATTTTCCACATTAGGTTGTTTACCTTCCTAATAAAGAAATAAAAGAAAAAGTGTGAGTGGAGAGGGGAGAACAAAAAAGGTGTTAATGTGTGACATTTCTAGTTCTTGCAGTTTGAACTATGAAAGTGCAGCCATCTCAAGTGGAACACTTCAGCATTACAAAGGTACTTTCCTGGTATGTAACAGCTCATACAACTGAGAATTTGTTCATATGATTCAGGAAAAGATGTTGCCTGTTCTTGGAAGGCAAGGATGGAAAATTTCAGCTTGGAGTTCTTAAAAATTATGATCAAATAAAATAAAAAAGATGCTAGAAACTGATCTAGAAATCACTCTTAATTACAGAATACTTACTTGATTTAAGAATAGCAAATTTTTCTGCATATACTATAAATTCCTGGTGGAATAAAGTAGTAACATTTTTCACAGAAGTGAAAATTGATAGATGTTTATTTCAAGCAAAGGAGATCAAATGCTACCCACACCATAATTAAACAGAACTTGTAATTATGTGTTCTGCAACACAGCTCACTTATCACCCAGGATCTTCCATAACTGCATGTTGCTGTATACAAATGGTAAACTCAAGACTTGACACCTCAGACCTGATTTGCAGGTGAGGATTTCTCGTTTACCTGGCAATCTGTCACAGCCAGAACAGGCTTCTGAATTTGCACGTGATAGAAAGTACTGATTTTGTGATGAAAGATTTCAGTCCTGGTTTTGTAAAGTAGTCCCCAGAGCTCCCAAGCTGAGAGCAAAATTTATTCTGAGTTTGATCTGGGATGAATTTCTAATCACATTAGCTATAAATGCAGCCTTTTAATTTCACGGTCCCTGGGAAAATGAAACTTGGGTAAGCTGAAAACATTATGAAAAAACTTCTGCATAAACATCTGATACTGTAAGTCTTGGACTACCTACACTGAGGTGATGGAGCTGTAATTACATTTCTTTCTTGAGATGTGCTTCCAAATTTTGGATGTTTATAATTGAGTTATAGCCTACATGCTGGGTTTTGCTGAGTACAGTTGTAAATACCAATCTTATTTGCACAGCAAGACAGCATGTTTGGAAAGGCCTTAAGTTCCACTATTCTCATATATCTGTGGTATGAGGTTGATTATGGTACCTGCACTCTCTTATAAAGTGCTCCTGAATGTTGCATGATGTTCTATGTAGTGTTCTCTGCAGCATAAATGTTAGCACTGACTAAACAAGCCCATGACTGTAGCCAGTGGGATGTTTGAAACTGCTCTCATGGGAAGCATTTGGAAAGTACTGGCATTCTTGAGAGTGAACTAGGTGAGTGTTTTGGGTGATCTCAGGCTTTCAGGGTGAGAGTTTATCAAATGAATCTGCTGTGCAGAGTGAAAAAAGCACAAAGGTGCTTCTGCAGGAGGAAGGGCTTTAAGCAAAGCTCCAGATTTCAACATGATGTCAGGATTGCTGAAAACGTATAAACCTGTGAGAGCAGTTTGTTGCACAACCCCGGCAGCCAGCTCCAGAGAGGGTTTGGACCAGTGACTCAGTAGTCTGCTGTCCTGTGTTTGAAAGCAGCACCTCTCTTCTGACATTGTTTTGGCAAGTGGGGAAGAAAATCTTTCATTATTGCATTTCAGGGGTAGGGCAAGATACTAGTAGAGACCACAACTTGGTAATTTCACCTTAATATTCAGTAGTTGCTCAGAAGCAATCTAGGTAGACCTATGGCTTGAAGTGTAGGTGGGAACTAGTTTATATGGGGCTGTCATTAGGCTGTCAAAGCCAACATTGATATAGTAAACCCAATACAGTAAGAGACTTCATGAAAAGTGTAGTGCAAAAAAAGTTTACTTAAGGGTATCAAAACAGAATTACAATGATAAACTCTTTCCAGATAAACCATTTTGTCTTTTTTGCCCAGGAATTTTTTTCCCCTTAGAGAACAAGCACGGTACTGGCTAGAGGGAAAAGAGCCTTGCATTAAGTTAGTGGAGGTGTTTGGTACAGAGGGCAGGGAAGCACACTCAAGCATGGCTGCAGATTGCTCCTGGTACACCTGCCATGACATGTCCCAGCAAAATGGGGAATAACTCTGTTTTCACAGAGCACTTACAGCCTTGTAGACTCAGAATCTTGTGGAAAACAAGAATACCAAGTGTTGAACTAGAATGGGAAAGGCAAAGAGCCTTTGATGGTGGTCAGAGAACCTAACTCCTGCCTAATGAAGCCCTCATGAAGAAACTTTCATAAAGGCAGAGACCTGAAACCCTGGCCACTGCCAGGAGAAACACAGGATTTCAGTCTCACCTTGTCTGGCAATTACTCACTTTCTGTTTATCTGTCCTTAGTGTTTTGATCCATTGGGAATTACCTGCTGTATGAACATGCTTGAACAGGCCACTTAATCTGTCTTAGGTGGATCAATGTAGATCGTCTCCAGTTAAACTGTTTGAGTGCAGAACCTCAGGCAGTTTTTGCAGTAGCAAGTAGTATGAAGTAAGAGTAACAGATTTTAGAGTGGAAGTTGGTACTAGGGATACGACATCCACACTGTGAATTTAAGGAATTTTAATGCTTTAGACAACAGAATTCATATGGCAAAACACTTTTGTTATTCCAGTATACAATTTGAGAATTCAAAGCCTGAAAGCCCACATCAGTAGAAATGCAACTCTTGGCCTCAGTTCAATATATTTCTGTTTGCCCCAATATTGTAGTAGATCAGATTCATACATATCAGAAACAGAAGACATCTCCTTGGTTGACTTTATATTAATTCTCTCTACATTTTCTCTCAAAATGATGTCCCATCAGACTAAATTTCTTTGCAAGAAAGTCCTTTGATTTTTTTTTACTCATCTAGTTAATTATTAAATTAAACGCAGAAGAATATTTACCTATGCTCTCAACAAATTTCTGTCAGTAGGAATTGGAATTTAATGAGTAAAAATGCCTTCAAATCCATCCAGTTTCTTACCAATAGAGTGGAATTCAGAAAACAATTTGTAAATAGATCAATGTTTCCCCAGCCAGCGGGAGAGGGGAAAGCTACATGGAATAACAACAACCATTAGGTGAAGAAAGCAACACACTATATTAAACTGAAGTCTTCTTGGTTTTATTGGCTCATAGAGAAAATTCCCTAATATTATTTCTCTGTAGTACTGCAAGAGAAATAATATATTTGAACATTAAGGATATCCTTTGAAATGAACTTGACTTGTCACAAGTTTATATAAAGGCATTTCTCAACCATTATATCTATATTTACTTATTCAGTACTGTATTTAAATTCTATTTAAATTACTTTCAACATAGTGCTTTGTTAAATTGATCACTTAAATTGATCCATAAGTAGCAGATGAACCAATTCTGAAAATTTGACCTCAAATACCATACAAGCAAAGATCCTCTGTGTTTTGGAAAAAGTTGAACTTGTACTTCTACTAATATTATGGTTGTCCCTTTCTGTTCTGAGAAAGAATAACACCCAGCATCTGGTGCAGAAGAGACTTTCCTGTCAGCTGATCTGAACCATGGCTCTTGTAAACATTCCAGGATCCTAATCCTGAGGAAGTCCCACTCCTGTCAATTAATGTTAAAATTCACCTGAGCAAGAGGTTTCATTTCTCATTTTTCCTGATTCATTAACAGAGCAACTGTCAGAGTACAAATGTATTAGTTATTCAATGGGGAAACAGAAAATAATGGGACACTTACGGTTGGTGCATAGTTTTGAATCTGCTCAGCTCATAATCTAATGCATTCTGAAAAGAGAGAAAACAGGTTTTATATCTTAAATGATCATTTTAATCAAGAGCAATCCATGAAGTGAAATAAATGATATTTTATAAAGTGAATGAAAAAACAGTTTTTAGTTTTGTAGCTACATGCTTGTCTCATCTTGGTTAATGCTTAACTTTTTGCTATTGGCCTGTTGTAACATTTCTAGAAAGCTGGTAGCACACACTACGTTGTTAAACTGGAATTTTACCGGGCATGTGGTGGATTAAATTAGGCTGGTTAATGAATCATTCAAGAAGTGATAAGCAAACCATTTAATGTGGTCTCTTCACCACAGAATTTCTTTGGGTTTTTTTTACTCAAATCAGCAGATAAGTATAACAATGGCTGAGTGGAAGATACTTTAACAATGGCTGGGATATTATTTAACCTCATGTTTGGTCTGTTTTGGTTTTAAAGTTCTGCATGACTTCTCAACCCATGAAAAGCTGGTGATAAAAAAGAAATAGAATTTGTAGTGTTCTACCTTGGCACATAAAGTGCCCATTCTAGTGCTGAACAAGCTAATTCAGGTACTGGAAACAGTTTCACCAAATGATTTCAACGGTTTGTGTAGTTCTATATACCTTTCACCTCAATGTGAATGAGGAGTTCATGCACTGCTTTTGATGTTCAAGCTAGTGTGCAGCTTGCAGTCAAACTTCTTAAGTCAGAGTTTTAAATTAGTCTAAATTAAACCCTTTTTTAACTATGGATTTTTCTTTAGTGCAAAATTTCCAGTAAAGTCTTAGGATTGTACCAAGATGTGGGATTACGTGTTTTCAGTCCAGAAACCTTCTAATGCTAAAATTCCCCCTTTTTCAGTTTAGATTTCAGCAGAGGATAGGTCAGGCTGAAAATACGTCCATTTAATAGATGCAATTCTAACCATCCATCTGTTTCTGTGTTGGGAAGAGCAAATTAGTTTGTGTATTTTTTGACACTTCCTAGGCAGACCTACAGTGGATGTGAAATCTCTGAAATAGATACTTTCCAGTGAACTCAGTGATATTGAGTTCACTGTAATATGACTGATGTTTGCCCAGATCTATCTGTTTTTTCTGAATAATGCCCCAGCCATCAGTCCCAAACCATTTTGCCTTTTCTCTCACCATCTCATCAGCATGATAGATGAGTTTGTATCAGGCATACAAATGGAGACACTAATAATAAGTGTATGAGAGAAGATCAAGTGGAGAACATACACATTCTCAGAGAAAACATATTTCCTCAGTCTATATTTAAATTCTAGTGAATCTCTGCATTTCTCTGACATATTTGTTGTGAAAATATGCCATTTCAGACAGTAGAGAACCCCCTACATTTAATACTTAGCCTGTAATTATACTGTAACAGAAAGCAGCTGCATATCTACATGTAGTGGGTATGGTAATTAGCAGATGATCCAGCAGATCTGAAATCACCAAATTCCTGAGGAAATTTAAACTGTATTGAGCTGTGTGATTGCCATACAGGCCCATCTGGGCTCGTTTGGGCTTCATCAGCTGTAGTGATGACTCACCAAATTGCCGCTGCATATCAATGACCAGCCGGAATAGGGCCATTTCCTCACCACCTCTTGTACTTTTTCAGTAAGAGGTGGAGGCAGCTATGCTTTTTGTTGTAAAGGTTTGATTCTTGTTCACTCCCTTTTCTTTGCAAAACAGAGCATTTAAACCTTTACTTTGTGTGTCTGAAGATTGCCGGGGTATAATGGCTTGGTGATTTCAGAGAAATATCTTGTGTAACTTTCAGTCCTTCCAAGATGCTGTTTGCGAATGTGCTGCCTAAGCCCAGCCGCCTTTCCACACAGGCAAGTGCTGTGTGTATGGTCACATGGAGCCGTTTTTAAACTTGCAATGGAGCTTGGTAGAGAACGAAGCTATGGATCTAAGCAATTCCTTTACTGGGGAATTTTTTTATTGAGAGTTTTAACTTTTTTCTCCCCCTCCTCCGGGACAGTCTTTAATGATGGGATTATGCTATGTGGTTCTCTGAGGTTTGAGATGATGGATCTCTGGGTCCAGCTGAAAACTTTTTATTTTTTCCTTTAGTAAAATGCACTATTGATTGAAGGTAAGAGCTGCTGCTGCTCTGCAGCAGCAGAATTCTGGTCCTAGGAAAGGGTACAAAAATATCTTGCAAACTCAACAGTTTTGAAATTACATGGTAGGTTCTGTAGGAAGATGACTAATGCTTCCAGATTTTAATTAACCACTGCTTCTGTTGTTGGTTATGATATACGTTGTTAGTGATTCATATTGGCACGAATGGAATAAGTTGCAAATGAATATGTGTGATAAAGAAGAAGTTAAAGCAGTCTCTTTCCTGGAGGAATTTGAGTTGCCAAATATACAATGAGGAACTAAAGGGACAGAGTGTTCTTTAGTTTCATTTTCCCCCCTTTTTTCTGTTTTCTGTGTTTTGGTTTTTATGTTTATGGTTTCATATTAGAGCACAATTTAGAAAGCATATAAAAAAATCTGTTCTCTTCTAGCCTGCTGTTGATTTCCTCATTTCTGCTGGCTGCTTCATTCACCCAACATCAATTTTCTCAGTAACTCACTTAGCTCAGTAGCTCAGAGTAACCAAAATTCCTAGCTTGCAGATCGAGCCAACCAGCTTTGTTCTGCAGACAGCATCCTGGAGCGAGAGAAATGCTGTAGTAGTGCAAATGTTTGAGGTGTGTCTTTTGCTCCTTTACTTGCAGAAGCATATTTTGGACCTGAGCCTTTCCTGCTGTAGCTGCTTGCCACCATGGGTGCTGGCAAAGGAGACGCCTTGCATCAAAAGCAAAGAGAAGGTACAACCTGTGACGATCTGGAGCTGCAGACCCATAAATGGGTTTTGTGTATTTTCGTCTGGCTCGTGTGCATGGACTGTGCAGTACATGCAGAGTGATCTGGCATGTCTGAGGTGCTCTGCTTCAGTGCATGCGCTTGCAAGGGAGCAGCGTGTGTGCGGGTGGCTTACGTGCCTTGGCTGGGTGGGATTTAGGGCATTTTGCAGTCCTGGGGATGCCTGGTAGGCAGATAGGAGATAGCGAGTGTTGGTAGGAAGGTAAAAGGAATGGGGTAAAACGTTGCAACACAATACACAGCATATAGACCCCATCATCTGCCCCAGGCATAACACTTCTCTAAGGAAGGCTCTTAAGTCATGAACATTGCTGTCAGCAGTCATGGGACTTGATGTGTTTTGGATTCTGTGTTTGCTTTGGAGTTTTTTTGCCATGCTTTTACAGTTGCTGAGATCGTGCAGATGGATGGTTTCAGTGGAGTTGTTGCCTCAAAAAAGTTTTTGGATGTCTTTGGAGAAGGTTGTTGATAGAGTTGATTGCATGATGCAGTGTTTTGAAATTCATTGAAATACATCTTTCCCCTTCCTTCCTTTCCAGCCCTTTCTGGTAGGAAGGCACTTGTGTAAGATGGTTACAGCTGCAGGTGCAAAGAATACCTTGAACAATCCAGGAGAGCTGTGAAGGATCAGTAGGAGCTTGAAGATGTCAGATTTTGATGTGAATGAGGGTGAGGGGATTCCTTTGACATTATGATAGACAAACATACTGTGTTGCTAGATAAACTGTCAATATGTGGGCAGTACAGCTGCATGTAAGGTGACAGTCTTGTCATTACCTTACAAAAATTCAGAGCTACATTCTGTAATGTTGCCAGTTCTGAGCATGGACAGCTTTGGAAGTGTTTGTTGCTTTTTGTGTGTGTATGCATATATTTGAATGTAATAATGTATACTGAATTTGACTTCCTCCTAATTTTCTTCAATAATTTTTCTTTGGGGGGAGGGATTAAAGACAGATTTGCTTGACAAAAAGCAATTTCATTTTGCTGTGATAAAGTAAATACATAATATAGAAGTTCTGTGTTCAGTATGACCAAGTTTGTGTTAAGACTAGTTAATGAAAACTGTTTTCAAGAAAAGCACCTGGAAGGAGCTCCTTGATTAGGAGGAATGTACAACTGCATTTTTTACTTCTGAGAGACAGAGGTTTAGTGTATAAACAACAGCTATCTAAATTTAGGCAGTCAATGTAAGTAAAAATCTGAAAAATCATAAAATTTTAATAAGCCATATTAATGATATCCCTTATTAACTGGCATGGCAGCCTATCTGTAATTACTTTGGCATTTCTTAGTAAAAGTGTCCTTATGGAATATGAAAATATCTCTGGGAAATAAAAGTAAGATTTCAGTGCTGGCCTCTAGAGACACAACCTGAGCTATAGACTTTTGCCAGGTTATCTGGGAAAACCGGCCAGTGTCTCAGACTGAGTAAATAATGGAATAAATGCATAGAGGAAATTTTTATTTTTTTCTTAAATAAAGGAGATCTATGTCCCAAGGAGGTGGGGGAGAAGTGGAGAGAATGTAAATAAAATGTGAGATACTTAAAATTAAAGGTTAGTTCAGAAAGAATGACACAATAGAGAGCTGCTTCTATTGTGAACGAAGAATTACTGTTTTTAAGGGAATTGTCCATTTTAAAGTGTGTAAAACTGACATCTAGTGGCAGCAATAGCACTTTGTGTGCAAAGTGGCCTTATAGTGAGACCAGTTTGCATAGCAGATGAATGGATTTTAACTGTATTACATACTAAAATTGCAATTCTCTGTGCTTTATCTTGGTGTTACAGAGCACTTCCAACTAAATCTTGCTTATTTTAGTAATGTCTCATATAATGCCAGGTTGTGGGTCACCTTTCTGAATGCACAGCCTCATGCTAGAGAACTGATGAACAGTTTCATTAGAGGAGAAAAGGTTGAAAGGGGCATGAGGCTTAAAAAAAAGGTGAGGGTAAGAGTTACAGAATTTCATCAAGGTCAGCTGGGAAACTGCTTGGCAGCTACCAATTTTTGACCTCTTATGAACAAACAGGGGAAGTCTGGCCTCAGAGCTGTGATGTGTTTCTCAGGTGTGGCATTACTCACAAGTGTAAGCTCCTCTGGGAGGGGAAACAGGACTTTATGACCAAAACTGAGATCTCACATTAATTCAGGCAAGATATGTAGGCTATGAATTGATAAAGCATATGGATATGTGATTAAATCATTCCCATGTTCGTTTGCTGAATCATGGTTAATATATTCATTTCTCATTCATATTTTTATTCAAAGGGCATTAAAAAAATATTTTTCTTTTCTGTTTTGTGTAGCTTGTGTTGCTCGTGTCTTTGAAGAAAAAAATCCCTTGCTAAAACTCTGCAGGATGCCTGCCCCACTGAGGCTTTAATTTATCTTTGCCTCCAGTGCCATTATATACATAATGTATAAATTACTAATAACAAGCAAATATATGCAAAAATGAAGTATCGATTATTTTAAAAACTATTTTTAAAAACATGGCTTAGGGGCACCTATAGTCATATACCTATAGTCAAAGGGTGCAATTTAAAATGAACATAGAAAAATATAAAAGCATTATTCAAATCTATCTTCCAGATAATAAGATGAAAGACATCACCAATAGAAGACTGGGTGAAGACAAAGGCAAATCTGAAGGAAGAAGGGAAGTGAGTGTGCTTCAGTGAAAATGTAATTAGAAGTGTGGGGAAAAAAAATCATAGATTATTTTTTCTGAGTTAGCAGTTTGTGGCAAGAATTGCCAAATAATATTGGTCAATTTTTGATTGTAAGTGTTTCTTTTACAGTCTTCTCAGTTTATAATAACTGTTGCAAATATCTCAGAGATAAAAAATGTTGGTAGCATAATTCTAATGAAACATAACTCTGTGCAGTTTCAAGGCTGTGGTGAATCATATGCTGCCTCTATCATTCCATCTCTGTTACTTTCAAAACATGGTGAATCATATTTGTTGAACACAAATGTTGACATTCTGCAATGAGACTCAAGTCACAGTTATAGAAGTGGTATAAGAAACAGCAGCTGTCATTTCAGATAGGCAAGCCTGCTGCTTTAGTGGGAAAGCAGAGCCGAGCAGCAATCCTGTTTGCTTCAGAGCTGCTCTCTAAGGACAAGATTAGTTGTTAACAGTTGTGCCAGCCAGAGCTGGGAAATGGAATCTTATCTGTCCTGAACCTGGTAATCCACTGCAGGTGCTTAACAGTTGTAACATGCGTTTGACCTTTGGGGTCTGAGTGGGAGTGGTTGCAATGACATGAGGCCAATTGCTATGTGCAGAGTCGCTCTGACTTTGTCTGCACTCCCTGGGGCTTCTCCTTACCTCTTGGACACTGATGCCTTTCCAAAACTGTGGAAGCATAAGTCATGCTAGTAGCACCAGAATTGTTAATATACATGAGATCTCTAAGATTTCAGAGCAGCTGTCTCTGCACTTGGTTTATATAAACCCTTGCAGAGTACAAACGGAGTTGTATTGGTAGCAAGGGAATGTATTCAGGACATGCTTGTTGTAAATAGGACTGCTGGGGTTGGGTTTCTTGGTCCACAGTGGATTTGTCATCCATGATGGAATGCTGCTGTTATTTTGTCCTCAGGCATGCTTTTAGTTAAAAAACTGCCAATCTAATATTGTGTTACCAAGAGCTGTGTTCAGCATGTAATGGGAGTTTGAGATCTAGATGTTTCCCTTGCTGGAAGGAACAGTAGATTACTTCACATTCCTTAGGGCAGCTGGAAATACTTTATTACATTGATGGAGATCTGTCTGTAGTATTGCTGCTCTAACATTTCAAATCAAAACCAGAGGGTTTTTGGAATTATTTGATAAGGTTTAATATGCGTTGAGCTGTATGGTTCTGAGGAATCTGTACTGCCTCACCTACCACTTTTTTTAGCTGTTGAGATGTTAGAAACCTGTTTTTTCCTTGACTGAAAGATGTTTTCTTTCAATAGTAGCTCAGTGAACCCCTGTGGTTAGCATTGTTCTGAGGAAGCTGCCTATTGCAATAGTACCATCTTACATTAAGAGCTCAGTGAAACATTAAACTAGTTGACCCTTTATTCTTATATGTGCTATGAGTGGGTTCACCTATGATTTATTTGTTTATGACCTAGGGTTTCCAACCTGTTGTATACCCCAGGAGCTGTTTGCTTATACTTGACTGTCCAAGACTTTTTGAACCTGTCTTATTCAATCTCACATGTGGAATGAATGGTCTTCTCCTTGAGAACTGGCTGCAGAAATAGCTTTGTTCTAAGACAGACAGTAAGGTTTGATTTGTAAAATAAATCAGTTTATATAGTGCATACAATGGGAAAGTTCATGTTATTTTTCCTGGAACATGATGTCCCCATTAGTGTTAGGCTGACCTGATGGAGAGATGAGAGGTTTCCAAGGTTCTTTCAAAAATATACTTTCTTTCTCACTGAGAGTGTAAGGTTCTGTGGGCCAAGCTCTGTCTGTATTTGCATGTCCTTACTGAAAGGACATTTACTGGAACACAGAAAATAAAACCACTTCCCATATCTTTGTAGTAATGCACCACTATATGCTTAAGCAAATTGAGTTTCAGTGTTTGAAAGAGGAAGGAAGTCACCACATATAGAAATAACTGTGACCACCAGAAATTCAGCCTCAGCAAAAAGCAGCAGAGCCTCTGCTGATGTAGGCTGCAAGATTAGTAAGACTGATTTCTTTTTGTGAGAAAAGAGAATTCAAAAGAGCCAGCTGAAATTCTTCTAGCAGAACCATTTATCTCTAAAAATGCTTCATCAATGAAAACAAATTGTTTTTCAGGGCTTCTTTCACTTCATTGATGATTAAGAATCTATAAAAACTTGGTAAAGTTGAATCAATTCATTTTCATGTTTTTTAATATAAGGTAAAAGACCCAAATGAGGCATGTAAGCATTACTGCATTAGTGGTTCCAAAGCACTTTACTTTTACTTTTATGTGAGGTTTGCAGCTATTCCTTCTGAATCAGAGCAAAGGGAAATATTGTAGTGTCAAAAGTTCCATTTTTTGGCCACATCTAAGATTTTAGGCCTGGAAAATGTTTCCAGTCTGTAGTCAAAATGCCAAGAAACAGGACATGCTGCAGAAATGTCCTCAGTACAGAGGAGTCCTGCTGGAAGCAGACCTGGTGCTTTAAGAACTGACCTTTCTTCAGGACTCAGCCCAAGGTGTGAGTGCAATATGCTGTTGACCCAGCTTAATAATGACATAAAGCAGAATTGACACTGCCAGCTTCTGTTAATAATCTTGCCTTTGTCAGGGCTGAAACAGGTCTGAGGCCAGATGCTGCTTCCAGCTACCTGATCCTGTTCCAGTAACTGCATGCAGGTGATTTGAGTCAAGTGGTGCCCTTCTGTGTCTAGCTTATGCTGTGAAAACAAAGACTGTCCCTTGGCTGTGTGGTTATGTGCAGTTTCTTTCTAGCTCCTCTTTCCTATTGGAATAATCTGGTTTTGCTATTTGGTATTTCCTTAAGTGAGCAGACATCTCTGCAGGTATGAAAAAGTCCCTTCAGTTAATCTAATTTGCTTACTAAGGGAATGGGAGGAGGCAAGAGCTAAAATGGTTGTGGTGGTGGTGTTTTAGTACTTGAATATTGAATTAGTAGGAAGAGTAATGTCTGTGAACAATGGCTGAGGCTGAGTCAGTGCAAGATGCTCTGTGCATTGCACTGAAATACAAAACTCAGTTTTCTGGGTACTAATTGTTTCCATCCTGCCCTCATGAGGGACACTGAAAATGACAACAGGAAATAGCATATCAGGAATCAATTCTCAGGTCACTGGTAGCTGAGACTGGGGCAAGGACTCTTCTTTCTTCGGGGA
The DNA here is from genome assembly GCF_000691975.1 of Corvus brachyrhynchos. Classification (NCBI taxonomy): domain Eukaryota; kingdom Metazoa; phylum Chordata; class Aves; order Passeriformes; family Corvidae; genus Corvus; species Corvus brachyrhynchos. The sequence continues at coordinate 5,746,963 of NW_008236478.1, forward strand.
AGGGAAGTTATCATCTTAGTGAACTGCAGTTATACAAGCCAAATAACTAAATACAGGTGCTCCCCAGGTGTGTCAGGCTGTTGGGAGCAGTGGGATCAATCTTTGAGAATCCCAGAAAGTGGGTGACATTGGACCTTCAGCTCTCCCCTGCTGGCCAAGGGCCTGGGAACTGTGCAGATGTGCTCCCTGCTGACACTGCCTGCAGAATCAGCTGCCTTCTGCTTTCCTGCATCTAGACAAAAGCAATTAGAACAAGAAGTGCTGGGAAATAGCTGAGCCTGAAAAAGCTGTAGAGAAGGGGTATGAGAATCATCTCACCTCTCAGAGCAAATACTATGGCAGAAGCTGTCAGCAGCAGTTAAGCTGTAACAGCAGTCTTAAAATCAAAACCTATATATTCTTGAAAGATTAAGCAAGAACATCTGCATAATTGTAAGCACATTACATTTCATCAAGGGAACTAGAAGTAGCAAATCTTAATTATAAGAACAAATACTCTTGCTGAATCAGGAAACCAAATGTGACTTAGTACATGCCTGTCTACCCTAAACACTTTGATGTTTAGGGTAATGGCTGGCTGTCTTCTCTTTAGAAATAAGCCACCTCATAAGCTCCTTGTGCATCTACATTGAAGAAACAATTTCAAATGCCTACACAGAAACGTGCTGAGCTATTTGACTTTGAAAGTTCTCCCTTTATAGTGGAATAGATTTGCTGTCCCTCCTTTGATACTGGTTTAGGGTTTTGAGGTAGGGCTTTAGTTCCACTGTTTAGATTTTAATAATCTCAGTGGTTATATCTATCCTATATAGGTACTCTTTAATTCACATAGTCACAAATATGTTGTGTATCTGTATCTGTAGGCGTCTTGAAAATGAGCACTTGATTTGCTTGATTCATATTACCTCAACCACAGCAAGCAACGTTATTAATAGTGAGTAATCACAGACTCCATCAGCAAGATCATGACTGCTGCATTTCAATGGCTGAAATAACTTTGTGAAAAGATAGACCTGAAGGTGCTGGCTGGCAGTCTTTACAAGTAGGACAAAATACTGTAATAGTGATAATTTAGGTAAGCAGCAGAGGTATCAAGATTGAGCACAATTAAGACCTCTTACTGTGAAGCACACATGCTAGGTCTGAGCTGCTGCAAGAACTCAGCCTTCACAACTGTTATGTGTTGAAAAGACCATCTGCCAGCAGTGCATGCAACATGTGGCCCTGGCTGAAACAGAAGAAACTATTTCTGCCCCTGGAGAAAAACAGCGACATGTGCCTATGTCTGTAAATATCTTTACTCAAAGCATGATCAAAATCTTTGTTGGGTCACAGCATGGTGAATGTGGATGAGGACTTCTAAGGTGGGGAGGAAGATAGGTATAGCACAGAGTGGTGACATGTCTCCTGGTCTGTGATAGAGAGCAGGGTGCTGCTTAGTGGTTTATGGCCGGGACAGCCCCAAATTTTGAGAGCCACATCTTGAAGGGGCAAAGCCAAAGGCTTGTACAGTATTAGTCAATGCTACCAGTGACACAAAGAGCTTTACGAACTTTCTCAGTATGTACTCGGTTACAAAGTGGTTAAGGATATTTGATTTAAACATCTGCTTTGTTTTTCTCAGTTTGGGAATTTGAAAGACAGCCTGTAGACAGAGCATTCCCTCCCCCATACCCCAATATCCTGTTGTTCTTGGATGCCATTAAATTTGTTAGTGTGCTTAAGTGGTTTAATTAAAGTCTTTTCTGGTTTAATGCAATCAACAGTGTCTTCTGTCAGTGCAACATGTCTGGTCCTAATGATGCTTCTGGGTGATAGATGTTGTGGGGATAGCTATCAAGGTGGAGAGTAACTTAATTTGAGAGGTTTGATTTCCTTTTACTTTAGCTGTCAAGACCTGAACAGATAGCATCAGTTAGAAAGAAGCAAAGGAAAAAGTGCTTTGAAAGTTTTTCACCTCCTTTGTTCTTATATGGAAATTTAAGGGTATAATGACCTGTTTGTTAGGTGATGTATATCTATCTAATAGATGTTAAACTGTTAGACAATTTCAACAGGAAAAAGGACATCTAGTTTTGGATACAGGACTCATCATATTAGGTTGAAGTTATGGTGTTCATGTGCGTATATATTGCTTTACAGAGTATCAGTATGTAAGTGATACAGTATTTGTGTTTTTTATACTTCTATATTGCTGCTTGGTCTTTACACATGAACATTTATTTATTTGGATTTCATGCTAGATCTGCATATTTAATCAAGGTCCTGGGGTACCCAGCATGTGCATCTTTCCCTTCCCCCTCAGCGTGATGAATCTTCATAAATGAAAATATTGGTCTTTTTCTCTTTGACACTTCAAGGTAGCCAGTGAAGTCTGTCTATGTCTGAAGTACTCAAACCTTTTAAGTATTCTGATTTTATAATCCTGCTGTTAGTACATTCAGCATTGATTTTATAGCATTAGCTACTGTTCAGGAATGCAAGTGAAACAGACTTCCTTTTGGCTCATTCTAGAAGTGACCCAAGTTAACTGTGAGCAAGGCAATTAGTGTGGGTTATAAGAATGATGCCAAATGTCATGGCAATGACTCTTCCACTATATATAAACATACATGAATCTACTTTAGAGAGGACTTTTTCTACCCATTTGTAAAATTTAAATTACGGTAGTTAGCAAGCATGGCTCTTGAAGTGAAATAAATACCAGAATATGTATTTAAAGTGTCTAAAAATAAATATTTTGGTTTCAAGGCTTTATAAGTCAATGACCCAACATGCTGTTGACAACCAAGATTAAATGATTACAAGAAATTCCAAATTTCCCCTGACATACAGACACTGTTTCCTTTCCTGGCAGTTCATGAAATAACTCTTGAATTTCAGTGTGCTGCCATTGGACCATTTTGGAGCAGTATGTCTTTAAATCTATTAGCAAGCTTGTGCAGAGTTCAGAGTGTGAGGAGAAAAGAAAAGCAGCATGTTTTCTTTGAGAAAAGTTGAGCTTTGAAAGCAACTGGAAGTTTCGGAATGTTAAAATACAAACCAGCTGAGATATATTAATGGGCAAAGAGCAAGAGAAGAGGTCAAAACCGTTCATGCAAATATCTTTTCACATAATTTCAAAAATAAACTCATTCCAGGAAAACAATACCCATATTTGTGAACAGTTCTAATATTAGTCTGTCATGATAATGGTATCTGAAAGCCAGTGATATTTATACTGGGATGAAAGCGACCAGCATGTTAACTTTAAATTGCTCTCCTAACCCCAGTTTCCCTGTGTGTGGGAGTATTTCTTTTTAGGAAAAAGGTCACTGTTGGTTAACTTTCTCTCCCTTTCTCACCCTCAAGCCATTGACTGATACTGAAATTTAGCTTACAGCGAGTATTTCCATTTTTACATTTAAATGCTTTAATCAAGGTTTTAAAGAAATGTATTGTGCAGAGTGACTGTCAGTGTTGTTTACATGAAGAAACAAACTAGTAATTGTGTGAACATTGTGCACTAATATAAAAAACATATGCTGGTCTCTAAATGATTTGATGATTTGTGAAAGTCAAGAGGCAATAATGGATGATCATATTGCATAACAGCCATCCTTACAATTGGACATACGCTTGTAAAACACAAAAAGAACACAAAAAGAGAGAACATTTGAATTTTGATATATCAATTATCAACTGCTGACAAATTGTTTGTTTATTAGAAGTTAATCCCCCACTGTTAAAAGGTTTGTGATGAGTTCAATATCAATGTGAATCCAGCTCTTTTTAAATTGACCATGAGTAAAATAAAATAACTGTTTTGGATAAAACCAGTCAATTTTGATTACTTAAATTTCTTCATAGTTCAGTAAATACTGCAAGTACTATTTTTTAGCATGGCTTTCCACATTCATTCTGGTGATTAAAGCTGCTAGCCATGACCATATTACTTCAATTATAGGATGGAACTACTTGTAGCTATTTCTGGTGCAATAAAAGTATAAAAAATGAAAAAAATTAAACTCTCTAATAATGGAGGATGCTGATGAATTGGATGGGTGTTGTTGCTAAATCTGTATTTTACATTCACTTATTTTTCTTGGAGGGGAGAGAAGCACAGGTTTTAAACTTCAGATATGCAGGCTTAGAAAATAAAATCAATTTAGAAACTTGTCCTTATAAATGAATGAAATAACCCATAGTGGTGTGTACCTCCTACATAAATCAAAACAGAAGTATTGTATTTTTAGTCTAGAAAAGTAAAACATAAAGTAATAAAAGTAAATTTTATTTTTACTTAGTACTTTCTACTGATTTTTACGTGACTCTATTTACCCAGCCAAATAGTATACCTGCATAGTATGACCAGATATCTTCTAGAATACTTAAATATGGAAAACCAAATTATATAATTTCTATTGCATTACCTGCCAAGTAAAAGACCCTGGCATTTTCCACTCTAATATGTTTGTTAAATGATTATGTCTTCCCACTATTATCCACATGTGAGAGGGGGAATCTGTAACTCATTTGAATGTGTGTGAGGTGCACAAGATCAGATGGTGGATGTTGGGAGAGTTGTTGAACTGACTGATAACCAGGCTTTTGCAGTGTGTCTGTGACTCTGGGTACTGTTTAACATGACAAAAGTGGCTCTATTTGGCTTTAGCTGATTAAAATTAATGAATAGGGGTTACTTTGAGCTGAAGCTCAACAAAGGCAAAAATCGTATCCAAGGAACTCTTGATGTTGCAGATATACTTCATGTTATGTTGTGGAAATTCAGCTATTGTCTGCCAATATCAAATGATACCAGTTTTATCTGGGCTGACCAAATGGATATTTCTCGCATTTGGAACCAATGTGGTGGTTTGTGTTGGGATGAAAAACATAGGAAAACATAAAAAACCTCCTATGACCTAATTGTTGAGTTCCTCAGTTTCATATATTTCTGAATTTATTCATGAGCACAGTCACAAAAGTCCTTCAAGACCCAACAGAAAATGTAGCTCTACCCTGTAAAAATCAAGAATACTTAATTGGATAGGGAAAAGGAAGAAAGGATAACACCATAAATAATGCATGGTACAGTTCTAAAAAACACTGAAATTTTGTCAGTAGAGGACTTTCTGTTTGGAAAGTGTATATATGACCAAATAAACCCCAGGCTTTGGGGATGATACACTTGCAGAATTTATTTGCTCTTTTTTCCTACTGCCTCTTCAAAATTCGGTGCTGTGTTTGTACAGATGTATTTCAGATACTCTGAAACCACCTGAATCAAAAACATTCAGGTAAAAGATTGAGGTTTTGAGGTTGATTTGTTTGTTTGTTCCAGTGAAGAGTCTTTTTCTCTTAGTGTGATGCTGGCACATAAGACATTTCTCTAATCTGCTTTTTATATACTACAGGACGCAGACAATCTAATGCACAAATGAAGTGATGCATTTTCCTCTTCACAGGAAAGTAGGGGTTAAGGGCAAATGCCAACATTTGCCTTGAGTAGTTCTGAGTGAGTAAAATAGGTCACCAGCTATGAATAGATAACATATGTTTGTAGTCTAATGCCTGTATTTTTTTTAACCAAAAATTTTTATGACTTGTTAGATTCGTTGTATCTCATCCTGCATTCAGATGGTTAAGCACCTTGCCTACTCATATTATGCTGATTAGATGTTCTAGATGTCTACTGGGACATTAAAGTAAGTTTGGTAGAAAATCAACTTTTTACTCTATCAGAGTCGTACCATGAGAAATCAACCCCTGCGCATTTGTAAGGTTTTAATAGTTCTCAGTCCTATGCTTTTCAAGGACTGTGTTGCAATGGATGCAGAAAATAACACCTTTTAAAAGTGTAAATTGCATTGAAGTAGCAGGGGACAGAATAGTTAAACTGTTAATTGAAAAAACCCAGCTACACAGGAACATTGGAGGAAATAAATAGAAAAGCAAAGGAACAAAATAAAAGTCTTCTATAGCAGGTCAAAACAATATTAATAAACAATTTAAAATATCTTTTGTAGGAATTTTGTGTCTATCTGCTTATTAATGTGAAGTCAAATGCTGCAGGTAAGAGTGCCTAGAGGAAATCAAGTACCCTACAAACAGGACCTGTGTTTCTGCATTTGACACACTAATGTGAATTTTGGATTGAATTTACTCTTCAGTATTCCAGGGGCCTAAAATACATGAAATGATTGAAATTCTTACTCTTCTAAGCACTGTTTTTGTAGGACCTCTGGGAATTCTAAATTCTTTCCAACATGCTTCTTCCTGAGCACCAGTGTGTGATGTGGTTTCCCAGCAGTCCAACCTAAACTTCAAGCCAGATTCCCTAATGGTAAGGTCTGTACTTGTGCACGAAATTGGCACTGGGAAAACTCATGAAAGAACTCTGCAACTGCATTTGTGTGTGCTTTGTTTTTATTTTTTAATGTGGGCAAATTCCATAAGTTTTTAGATATGGAAAGATTGATAAATATTTAATAGTGTTTTTTGAGCCATTCTAGGAATGGCTGGAAGCTTTTGCTCTTAGCAGTATGCTGGTTGTGCAAGACATCTGCTGATCATTTTAAATTAAAGACAATATTACATTGAAATTTAGCAGTCACTACATTAGTAGCAATCTATAGGGTTGGGTTAGTGTTCCTGTTTCGTTTGCTTTTTTTTTTTCCTTTCCTGTAGAATCGTCCTTATTCAGAGCAGATGTCATCCTATAAAAAACCCCAGGATGGCTTCATTTCATTAAGGGGAAACTCCCTGACACTTGGTAACTTCATGGACTTTCATTTTAGGTGCGTTAAGCTTTTTAATATAGCCATAACAGCTCAGTCAGCATCAGCAAAATGTGCTCAGGTTATTGTGGGTTGTATCTAAATCTTAGGCTACAACTGTGTCTAAGTGAAAATCTACCAGCAGGACTGTCCTGGCATAATCGTCCTCATGTAACACCCCTGTGGTTGTCCTGTGGGGGTAACAGTGTACTTGTTTTGCTTTCATTCATGTCACTTTACAATTAGTAGCTTTGGAGCTGCAGTATCTAGACATGTTTTAACAAAAGGGTATTCCTTTCTCTGCTTTTTTTTTTTTTTTTGAAATGCAAGTTCCTTTAATTTTTTTCAATAATTATTTCTGGCCATCTTTCATTTCTGCACTTAGGACTCCATTTAGTTCTTTGATTGATTAAGAATAGTAGGTGGAAATGTATCTCCTTGGAAATTTATCTCATTTTGGCACTACCATCACCCACTGCCTCAAGTAAAGTGTTAATATTCGAGGCCTTTCCAGGTTCCCCCTGTTTGGAATAGAGACTTTAGTCTAAAGTCAGCTGTACTTAATGCAATCCTGTTTTTACATAGAAAGCTCATAAAGTCCTTCCTTTCTGAACTCAGTAGAAACAGACAACTTAAAACTCCAGACTCTTCCCAGCCTATTCCCAAGGAGCCTTTTCTCCCTGCTATATTGTCTGGTTCTCACAGGATTTTCTTGTTTTCAGTGGAGTTGTATATGTATTCACCTTTCCAAACCAATGGAGCCCTAAAAGCTGTCCCTTTCTTGGAAAAACTCTTCTACAACATCAATTTTTAACCTTGTTCATGCCTTCTCATGAGAATTGCTAATATTCAGCTGGCTTTAGCCTTTACTGCAGAAAAGTTGATTTTCCCAGAAGCCTTCAGAAATCTCTCTCAGGTTAAGAGCACTATGGTGCCCCTCTTCACCTGCCTCTTTAAGGATGAAATAAAGACTGGAGAATTAGGAGTTTATTGCTTTGTATTGGAAACAGATAATGTGAAAGCAGAAGGACTAAATTCTGATTAGGCATGCTAAAGATTTCTGAAATGGTTAGCAGCTGGTATTTAACAATGGGGGAGTGATTATAGTTTCTGGCTCGATTTTTTTAAACATTACTAATGATTTTGGACATTAGTGTTGTGAAGCAACTTACATGCATTGTAAAATACCCTGATCTTTCATGAAGGAAAGAGTACTAAAGAAACCAAAATGAAGATTCTTCTAATCACAAATTCTCAAAAGAAGGGGTGCACTTTTGTAACTGGGATATTTGAACAAAACAGAAAGAGGAGGAAATTAAAAATTGCAAAACTCTGGACTTCTATTTTTCAGTTAAGGGCTTACAAAGTCCACATTAGAAACTATGACACAATGGCTTAATTTCCACAACTTCTCACATTCTTCTTCATGTTCCCTGAACTTGAAAGGTACACAAAACTTAACATTTAAAATTATCAGTAAACTTTAAGAACAAAGAATTCTGCATCAAAAGATATTCCTTTAATCCATATTTAATGTAATTATGACTAACATGACATTTAGAATTTGATTGAATTGTTGTGTGCTGGAGCTTAAAGACTGGAAAGCAGACAAGCACTTCGTATCCTTTGCAGCTACTGCATAAAACACAAAAAAATTATGTTCAAATAATTTCTGGCAGCAGCATTTGGAATATGAATAGAAATGCTCTTCTGTCACAGAAAATAAAATAACGGGCCACTCCTGCAATAAATACTTTTGCAGTGGCTCAGGATTTTTTACTGCAGGATTCCATTGCTAGTTTATGACATTAGACAATTTTATTAAATTGCTTTTGAGATATTTGAAAATGCTTGGCAGGAAAATAATTCAAAATGATTGGATAAAATTCAGTTTCTAAGCTAACAATAATGGGAATCCAGTGATAATGATGTTTGACTTTGTATCTCAGTCTAATAATTTCTTTTGAGCTTTTTATTTATTAATATTCATATATGTTTAACTAATAACTTGATAGCTAAAATCACTTGTATTCTTGTGTGCCAAGAATGATGCATATCTTCATAGTGCCCTACATTTCAGAAATTATATATACATTCAGTAATCTAGCTTCATATTTCTTTTCCTTTTTTTTTTTTTGAGAATAAGGATAAATATGCAAATTTTGCTTTTACTTTACAGTTGCCTCATGCTTTGATGATGCATGAATGTGTAATACCCTTGTACCTTACGACTTCATTGAAGATGGTTGATAAGCAGAAGAGGTGCTAAGCTGTAAAATACCTTTCTTTAGCCCATGTCTCTTTAAGATGGCTCTTTGCTTCTAGTTACTTGATAAGTTAAACAACATTTGTCTTCTTTCTAAGACATGTTCTTACCATTTTCCTCTTCTTGAAATGACTCTAAGTAACTGATTCTGCTTTCAGAAACAGTTTCCTATTTGGTTAGAAACAGTAAGAAACAGAGCCAAAGCCCTCTGTAGCTGGCAGCTGCTGATGTTCAGGGCGACCTAGGGATCTGTTCTTACCTGTCCCTTTGCTCCCTCCCCCACTGCATCGCTGCAAGAATTGCTCGGGGGCGAAGCTTGCACTGCCCTACTCTTTGTTACATTTTCTGCCTTCTCTTTTAATGCTTTGCACCTATTTCCGTGGAGAAGAAATGATTTTCAGTTTCTACCTACCCTGAAAACTTTCATTTTAAGTGACTTTATTTTAACTGTGTTTTCAAAGTCTGTAAAGTACTTGCTAAAGGGATAGGTGCTGAGATCACTTGTCTTTGCATAAAGAAGACAAAGCGCTCAAGGTGCCCAGCTCCTGCTACTATCCACTCTTCATTTAGAAAGTGAGCACAGTCTGTAGAAATACCTGGAAATTGAGGCGTTTCTGAAAATGCACTTCTGATATCTAAGCCACTTCTGCTGCTTCTGACAGGAAACCTTTACATCTGAGAAGAATGGAAATGAGGAATCTCTGAAGGAGCGTAAATCCATGAGGAATGTCAGCAGGAGAAATTTCAATCCATGCCCAATAGAAAATAATTAAGGAGCAAAGGGAAGGAGAACCCTGGCTAAAAGAGGAGCAGAAACAAAGCACTGGGTGTTGGAAGGCGCTGAAGGCAAGGAGGTCTAAAAGGGGGAGCGGGCTCAGTCACCGTGAAATGCAGAGGGGAAAGGTGACAGGGAAGGTGTCAGATGGTAGACAAATAGGAGAAAGCAATGTCAGAGGAATAAAAGCTGTGTAAAAATACAATTCAATTAATGTAGTTACATGGCCTAATTAATTTTTGTAGCTGAAAATGTGTATTTTTGTAACATCAATTTTCTGTGGTGAACAATCAGGTTTTTTTGCCATGGTAACCTTCTGTGCTTGCCAAAGGTAGGACAAACAATGGGTATGCCAAAACACTTGGGTATGCCAAAACATTAATATTAAAATTTTGTGTCATTGTAAAAAGCTTAGGGCTTTCTGAGGTGTGCAATATATTATTAAACCCTGGATATGGACTTGTGGCCTTAAGGTGTCAACTGCCAGCCCAAGGGTGTGACTCAATAGTACCTGCGACTTGTACCATGTTTCTCTGAATTACCTAAGCTTTCTGTGCTTGCTTGACACCCAGGGAAAACACTGCAAGAGTCTTTTGGCTCTTTCCCAGAAGAATTAGGTTATAAGAATATACTTAATAAGTCTTTAATTTCTTTTGTATATATAGGACCTAGAAAAGAATTTTTCTCCCCCCTCTGGAAACTCAAGACATTCATGGTCTGAATTTTATTTGTAAGACTAAATATACAGGGATGGATGTCAGATCAATCTGAACAGAACCCAATGCTGGTTACCTTTTTTCCAAGACAATATCCAAGCAGCCTAAAACAATATTAATGTCTTTCCACCTGTTCCCATATCCCATGCTGTGAAAATATCACTTGTAGCATTGGGAAATACTCTTTTAGCTGAAACTGGGGAAGGTGGGACTCTGAAGATTTTTGAATAGCGACAGAGGAGTTCTAAGTGTGGTGTGTTTGGCTGCTCTGGTCACTATTGAAAGCAGATGTGGTTCCTGTCCTTTCCTGTCTGCTGCTTCTGCATTGCAGGGATGGGAGGGAGCACCCAAGTGAGATGAGAGTTGCTTTTTCTGGACAAGAGTTGCTTTTTCTCAGTAGCAATGCTGACAGAAATGGATGTCAAAGGACAGGCTTGGTGAGTTGAACCTGACAAGCTCTGGCAGTGTTTTACACTGGCACAGAGCCAGGAATCTCCCACAGGAAGACACAGGTTCCATTTTCTAAATATTATTCAGAAATCCCCTGTAGAGTATTGGTGAATAATATGGCTCTGGTTTTCTCCAGGGCATTCCTATTCCAGCCATGGAATTTGAAACACATTTTGAAAGAGCAAGAAAGAGGAGAAGTACATGAAAGTTGTTTAGAATCAATATCTGACAATTTTTGCTGTGTTAAGATTTCTTTTAGTAAATTTCCATATACAAATCTATTAAGAAAGTCTCCTATTTTCAGTTCTAAAGTTCAGGTAAAACTTCACTGTTTTTTATATCTTTTGCAATCTGTCACTGGGAATTCAAAACTGAATTTAAAAAAAACATCAAACAAGCAACCTACACTTAGAGGGAACTGAAAAGCAGGAGCACAGTGTAGAAAGTTCGAACATTAAAAGGCAAGAGAATATAATATGCTCTGTGCAATGCAGCTGTGGCTTAATGCTGATTTGCACATTAGGACTAGATTAGCATCACTCAGACATGAGCTGCATATTGAGTAACTATCACAAGTATGGTACTATTGATGAAAAATGAAACTGCATGGTGCGCTTCAGATCTAATATACCATCCTTTTGTGTTTTTAGGTTCAACAGAAGTGTAAAGGAAGAGCTATTACTTCTAAATTTTTATGAAATGCATGTAATTTAGTTTCCTATAAAAGTTCAGTTTGATACTCAGTATGTTTATAAAACAGAATATGATATTACCATAAAAATGATTGGGTTTTAGCCACTCAAAGGCAAGAAATATTCAAAGAAATGACCATATAAATGTTGATTACTTCTATTCTGAAGGCAGTCAAATTGATTTGAGGTGTTGTGGCCAACTTATCACAGATTTTGTGGCTATAATGCCTGCATGACTTGACTTTGAACATTTTAAATTTCAAAAAGACCTTAGTCTTGATATATTTGTTTGATTCACTTTCAAATAAAATGCAATTTGCATTTGACATGGATATGTTGTGCAGGACAGCTCCCTAAGTCGTTTTGTATTAGTTCAGTGGTGAGCTTTAGGATAATTACCTTTTGCAGCATTTCCCCAATATTTGACAATATTTGTCTTTGGAAAAATTAAAAGGATGAGTGTCCTTGCTGAAAAACCAGGAAATAAAGGCACATCTGGTGGGTTGGTGTTTATATCTTTGATAAAATGCAGTGTGCTGGCTGCAGATCTTTCTTTCCAGGAAAGCTTCCCTCCACTGCTGCCTAGAAGTGGGCTGGCACTGCCTCTGGGTGTTGGCATATCTCACTGGCACAAAACTCTTGTACTGCATATGCTTAAGGTGTCAGTGCCATAGCAGTGGTTTGGGGCAGGCTGGAAGAGTCACACAGTGAGAAGAAGGGCTTGTCTGGGAGTTGTGAAGGGTGGGATGGATAGGCACTGGGGTGGTTCCCCTTGGGCTGCCCTCCCTGCCTTCACAGGCACTCGGACATGCCTTCTGCAGCTGTGATGGAAGAGAGTTTTTCAGCCCATGCAAAGGTAAAACAGTAACTTGTGCCTCTCTGAATGTGCAGTGGGGGAAGCTCACTGTGTTCTCATGTCAAATACCACAGAGTTGCTTTCTTCTTTGTCTGCCAGGCTAAAAGGAATTTTCATTTTTCTGGTGATTGCTAACAGATTTCATAGCAAAACCAGATCTGTATCTAAATATTCATCTAACATTGGCTAAACACACAGAAACACTGCACATGTATTGTGACATCTAAATGTGTGCACAGGGTCTCTATGCACACACAGCAGCAAACTTGTATTTGCTTTTTGAAAATTATTATGCAAAAGTAAATCTGTCACTTCTATTTAGTTGATAGCATCAAGCTTGTTCAAGTGTTTTGTTTTATGGGTTTTGGGTTTAGTTTTTTTGGTTCACTGCTGTGTATTGATAGATGGCCAGCTTTTCTCTAGTGATTCTGAGCTCAATATCCAAAGGTGATATTGAGCTTCTTTTTAGACTCTGCAGATAGCAGTAGAAGGAAATCATATGCATCTTATAACTGAAGGATAAACTGAAGTGCAAAACCTCAGATCCTTGCCAAAGGCAGCTAACAGACACATAACAGCTTCAGGGGTTTTGGGATTTTTGAATTCTGGAAAAATTGGTATCTACACAAAACAGTAGATCCAGTTAGGGAATCACACTATAAGTCATGCAGACAGAAATTCAGATTTTAAGTGGAAGTGTCTGACATCTGGTTATTCCACTGTATATTGCTAAGGTAGATTTACTAAGGTTGTGCTTTCTAAATCACACCTTGTAGCAGATAAGGAACATTTAATTTCTGGCATGGTACAGATTTCTTGTATATTAGGCTAGGAGCTTGGAATAAAAAACTTGACTGTTGATTTAATTACTTTTAAATTAATATATTTGTTAGCTTGTACATAGGAGAGCAACATCTTACAATTACCCAAATAAGGCTATTAATGATGGCAAAATATAGATATTTGAATTTTTTTAGTATTGTCATAATTCTGTTTCAAGCATGCAGATTTATCATGTTGACAATGCTACTGAACAATTCAATTAAAGAATATATAAAATTTGTAGGAAAGTTTCTACCAGTGTGTGAGACCTGTCTCATTTTTTCTATAGTGACATAAAAAATGGATGTTGCTCACTGTATCACATGTATGATGCCACGTTTTCTGCAGTGCAAAATAATCTTTAAAGGTATTTGAAGAGACTACATAGTTTAGAGAACATAGTAGCAAATGCTTTCATTTTTAATCATACTACTTTTGTATTGCAGACTGTCACCAAAGGCCATCCATTGTTCTCCTTGCTTTTTTCACTTGTGTTTTGAATAGGTTACCACTAACATCTGAAATTACTTCTCAGATCCTTGTCCACTGCTGCTGTACAGCTTTATTTGCAGAAGCACAGGAAGCCAACACACCCACCCTTAGCTTTAACTTCACTGCCTTTCCTCCAGTGATGAAGACTACAGCACCTTTAGTGATCCAATTTATAGTGGATGAATGGGGCAGGAATCTGTATTTGACAGCTTTGTTAACCCTACAACATTAGTATGAATTGTTGGTAAAACCCAGTTTTACTCTGTGGCCGTGCTGCACCTGCAGTCTCATGAATTTGTTGCAGTACTGAAGCTCTCGTTAGCATAAACAGCAGGTATAACTCCTGGTGCACCCAGGAAACAATTTTGTTGAGCAATGAATTGCCAAGCAAGCATAATATCTCTGTGGTGCATAAATATACCATAACAATAATTTTACCTTTAAAACAGGTCTAAAGGAACTTCTACTTCGATAGCTACACAAATGGAATCAGTGGTAGAGGAACTGCTGCAGTTCAAGGAGTTATTTTAGTCCCTTCTCCTAATTAGTTGCAATCAATTAAACACACTCTTATACAACAAATTCTACAGAGGTCAGGAAAGGACATTATCAGATTTTTCAGGCATTGTTTCCAGCATCTCTAAACTTTTACTATAAAATTCACGTATAATTCTGTGCTGGTAAATGTTCTTAATCATGCAAGTTTTATGGAAAAGCTTTTACATGAATGATGGCTTTAAAATATCTATATTGTTAAAAAACCCCACTACCTCCTTTAAGTCATATGTCATGAGATGTCTCCTGCCTCACCTGTGTGTTGATGGCTGATACTACAAATCTGCCCTTTCTCTGGAGCAGGGGAAGGACTGACTGAAATTTTTATGTTTTGGGATTCCTTGAGTCAGAGGTGTAAATCAACCCACTCAAATGCAAAATCAAAGCAATTGATGAAATGTGTATAAAGAAGGAAAATTTCAGGTTATTTCCTGGCACTGTAAGGAGTACAGTCCTCATGGTGAAATACACCTTAGTGAGAGGTCTTATGGAATATTTGCTTACCAAGAAATGAGATCCATTCATACACAGTTTTTCTACAACCGCAGCAGATTCAGGCATTCCAAACTGAGGTGAGAAAAAAGACAAGATTATTACAGTAGTATGAAACTTGACATTTGTGAACAAGCTAATTAAAATTTCTGTGCTCAAATACTCGGGGTTGTGGAAATTGTTATACTACTTGACAAGGATAATTAGAAAAAGAATATTGAGTAAGTGTAATGCTTAGGCAATGACTTTCACATATGAGATAAAACACAGTACTTCCTCTTTCTTAGGAAGAAAGATTACAGGGAATAAGAGCCAATAAACTGTGAGTGGAGTAGACAAGAAAAGAAATTATGAAGCAGCAAATGTCATATAAATGGAGCAAGGAGCCTAACAGAAGTACTGTGGATTGCTGTGGGGTAAGGAGCCAGAACTAGAAACAGGTTAAAAGGTATTTGAGGCAAAAGTTCATCAGTAGCCATGTCATCATCCCACATGCCTGTTTACCAGCCTCTGTTTGCTCTGGTGGCTGCTGGGCTTCAGCACCAGATACTTGGGCTGTGTCTTGCACTTACCATGATGATGGGCATTGCTGAATGAATTCAGATTCAGAAACAGGATTTCTTTTCTGTAATGTGGTTATGGTAATGGTGTTTTTTAAGAAAGTTGATGTTGATTATAAATTAAAATGAAACTGGCATGTCCAGAAATATTACACCTTGAAATAGAACCAAAGACTAAATATAATTTGGGGGAAAAAAAAAGCAGACACATCGGATTTCCTACTAAAAAGTAGAAAAGAATGGATCGGGGCTGAAGATGTCCTAAAAAATCTCACAGTGTGTTAGATGGCTTAGTGCGGCTTTTAAAAGAAATGACAGTTATGCATGAAAAGTGACAAAAAATTTAGAATTTTTTTATTTAAGAATATATCATTGTCAAGATGAGCTTTAGTATTTGTAATGCTTAGATGTAAATGTCTGTAGCAGTAGTGACCAAATCAGATACTAACAGAGAAATATTGGTGAAATAATTTCTTCTCATAGACATAGTTATGTGGCTTTTCTAAGATAATTCTTTATTTATAGACTACTTAAAACTGATCGTGCTTAAATATTCAATGTGTATTTTATCTACATTTTTGATATGAAAATGTCCTGTTCAGACATATATTCAGATTCTTTTTGGCCTGTTAGCTGATATGCCTGGGCTTATAATTTTTCATCTACTGTGATTGGGAGAGTCCTGCTTGTTTGCAATACAGAATAGATCAAAATTCAAAGGAGAAGGTTCTTGTGGTTGTTGGACCAGTGGCTGGTTGTGGATTGTGTTAATTTGCCATCAGTTGCACTGGTGGTGGTGGAGAGGCAAAGAATCAAGGCTATGCACTTTCTGCTCTTGGCTTTTGCCCATCTATTTCTAGTTTCTAGCTCTATCTCCAGTTATTGGTTTGATGAGCTGCTTTTGAGCTTTGCATTATGCTATTAATCAAGCTTTTGTGTAAGGGAAAAAACTTTTTTTACATGGTTAATGCATCTGACAAGTGGGTGTCTTGCTACTGGTGTTTAGTGATGACCATGGAACCTTTCATTTTCTTGAGATTGCCTTAACTTTTCTTGCAAGTATGTTAAGATCAGTACTGGGAGAGGGACCAGACTACATGGCAAATGGAGCCCAAGTAACTCTGAGAACAACATGAAGTATTTCAGTGTTGTTGCAATTACAGCATAGATACAAGATGACAGGAAGGTACATCCACATGGCTAACAGGTCTCCATTACTGCCTTTGCTAATTAATGAGGAAAAACTCAACATCTGTATGGTTAATTTTTATTTAGTAGTTAATTTATTGATTTTATAAAAAATGCCTTTCATGAGGCTGGAAACACTTTTCAGAATGGGTGGTTAAGAATTTTTGTAGTCAGGACGCAAAAAAAAAATCTGTATCATTAAGACTTTTAAATTTAAGAAAGTGCTAAAATTGCAAGGTACATATGTACATACCCATTTTCCATATATATTGTTGCACCAAGATGAATATACCTCTTCTGGAAAACCCAGCCTCAGTCACAGCACATGGAAGCTGATGCTACTTTCCTGAAGGTCAGTATATTGCTTTCTGTTCAGTGCTCACTGCTTGTCTATCTTGTGTACCTGTACTGCACACTACTCAAAACCTTCTCTGAATCCAGAATGATTTTTTATTTAAATCTGAGCTGTTCTCCAGCACTTATTATCCAAGTGCTTCAGGAACACTAACTGCTTTTTCTGAGACCACTCTCTGACATGAAAATTTCATTTATAAGGGGAGTTAAGATGCACGAGAAATAAAACACAGTATCCAGTGGGTTTGGATACCTAACTACAACTGTTTAGATCTAAGAAATAGAAATGTATATTTGCATATTCAATATTTTGCCATTTTTACCTTCTGAGCAGAGCTGCCACTGTGGTCATAGCTCTTGCCTCCCACTGCTGCAAGTCAAGCACTTGGGAAATGTCATGTTTTTTCTGGGTGACTTGCATATCTTCAGGTAAAATTTTGTACTGGGGCAGTAACAGGGTCTGATATTTCAAGGCAGAACTAAATCAACAGTACTATGTATTTGTTCTCTGGTTTTCAGCAAGCCCTGGCCATGTGCACCTTACAATTTCTGCAATGGCATAGAATAATACAGAAATCTGCTGGTTTCTCTGCATTGGCAGAGGCAGGTTTTTGTCAATGGAAAAGGTAGTATGTGAAGAAGCAATTACAGGCTATCATGGTGTGCATGTGAAAGGTGGGAAATTCAGGCTATGGAGGTAATCCCAGTTCTGGAACATTTTAGTACTCATTTCTGCAACCTTAACAGCCTTTTTTTAGGGTTCATGCACATGTATGGCCAGTGTTGTGGTGAGGAGATTCAGCACAGCCCCCAGCATGTGGTCTGACTATGGAAATGATGGAATAGCTGGTGCTGAGGCTCTCTGGAGTGTTGGCAGTGGGAGCTGACAGCTCTGCCCACAGTGGCCACAGGCAAATGGCTGGGCCAGTCTTTGATACACAGAATGGCCAAGAACTTAATGTGGATATGCTGTAGTAATTGGTTTATTTAGCCACTTTAATCAGTGTTGTGAGTGTAAGCATATGCATTGACAGCTCTTTATAAAGTTGGAAGACTCACTGTTAACAAGTATGAAGCCAGTAGTTATGGTGTGCCTGAAATTTCCCTGGAAACCTCTGAGCTGTTGAATGATTGTTATTAATTTTCTGTCTTGTATTCTGCATAGAATTGCAGGGTACTTTAAAACCATTCTAACTTCTATAAATTAGCCTGATTTCCTTTAAGCTGAAAGGCTTTGAGCTAATTAATTCTCTGAGTAGCTGCTCACAGCTGATCCATTACCATTGTGGTGTGAATGAATTCCATGGAATAGGTTAGCTTTCTCAGGGTGGGAACAGTGGTCCACCTGTGATACATCTCCATTGTGAAACTGTTTGTGGTTTTGTTGTCTTTAAAATTTTTTTTAATTGAACATGAATAAGCATATGTATTTATACACAGACAAAATGAACAAAATAATAAAATTATAATTTTAAAGTGTGGCCTACTTTTTATCTGGGTACAAATGGAACTCCTGTGGGAAGACTTCATAGCATCATTGTGTTCCTTGACAAAGATTGTATGTTCCTTCAGTTGAAAAGGATGAGAAACCTTAATGACCATAAATTCTGACTGTTGGTGTAAAGAAGGTACTGGAAAAGATTGGTGCTCTTACAGTTAGAATTAGGATAAACATAAGAAAAAAAAGCCCTATATACAAAATTATATTGAGTACTTGCATAAAAACAAACAAAAGGGATAAAAAATGAGACTATATATCCAATTGCAGGAATGGACTTTATAAGTTACAGGTAGAATTCTAAAACCTGAGCCATAGTGTTCAGTCAGTTATAAGGAAAAGATATGATAACAAAAAAAGGCTATTATAATGGAGGATATATTTTATATATCTGAGAGGAGATTAGTAAGGTAGTGAAAGATGTCTGGAAAGGAGCTTGGAATACTTTGTGCAATTCAGGTTATTTTAGATATACTAGAAAGGACATTGTAGAACAAAGAAATGTACAAGCCAATAAAGGAATGACTCAAAAACCCCCCAAAAGCTTGAGTACATTAAACTTAAACAACATCTAGCAACTACTGTGTGTATATATGCATTGAGAAAAAAAGATGAACAGTAGATTCTTATTGACATACTGTAAAATGTAAAGCTATGTTCAAATATAAAACTAGACATACTTTCTGTGAAATGATTATTTCTTTCCAGAAGGAAATAAATTTGGGCATGAAATACCTTTTCTCTTATAAGAAATATTCCTGTGAGCAACTTTTTTTTGTATGAGTTGTAATGTAGGAGATCTTAGCTTCTGCTGTGAATTAGATTTCTACAGAAAACAGGAGAGTAACAAAAAACTCAAGTTATATTAATATAAGTGGTGATTAAACTATTTTTTTTGTGCTTTTAAATATTTGTGCTAGATTTAGGATAAGATATTCAGTTTTCAAGAATAAATCCAGTAAGTGTTTCTGCTAGCTGAATATAGACTGAACTCTCTAAGTGTTACATAACAGATTCAGTACCTGTCTTAAGAGATCTGCAACTTGAAAAGCTGTCCAGTTCTCAAACTCCTCTTGAGATGGTAGTTTTGTGGTCATGCTTCTATCCAGGGAGAAAGACTTGATCTGCATGAGTAACACTGAACTCTTGCTTTAGTGTTTTTCACTGACCTGATGTAGAAATCTGAGGAGGAAGTCCTTTTTGCAACTTTTTTCCTGTTTGCTCACTTAAAGTGAACGCCTATAAAGGGTAATTTAGGAAGTATCAATGTTCTTGTGTGAGCGACTCCAGTATAAGGAAACTGGTTGTTATATCAACAAATGCCCATAGGTGTCATTACTGAAAAAGTGGAAGTGTCTCATCTGCTATCTTTCAAATTTTCCTGCATGTGTTTTCACTGTTAGAGTGACTGACAGGTCAGTTATTGGCAGTGAATACCTTTTTGCTGTTTTCTGACTTGGCAGAACACTGAATCTGGCAAAACTCAACTGGAATTTCAGAAACAAGATAGAAGCTCTTGCATCTTAAATTTGGCCTGCTCGGAATAATCTTCCAGGTGCCTGGCTGGCATATTATGAAAAAATTATGTTGAATTTCGTAGTGCTTTGTAGTGTTCAATGTTTCATAATGTTGGCTGTGAGTTTCTCCAAGGGGGTCACCATCTTTCTGGATGACAGGAGGCATCAATACTCTCTCTCCACTGTATGCAGAACCAGAAGAGAGAGATGCATGTGTTCCTTAACATATTTTGCTTGCCTAGTTTGAGTGCAGGAGTGATTTTGTCAGTTGCAGATTCTTTATGTATTGTGAAGGTGGGAAGCAGCTGGATAGGAGATGTGTCAGTTACAGGTTTAATGATTGCTTACAGGAAACAACAAAACAGCATCAGATGTGAAACACGAATAATGTGAAGTGCAGATACTTATGCGGTACAGGATATTTGCTGACTGAGTAGGTGTAAGCAGTCCTAGCTCAGAACATCTCAAAGGCAAATTAAAAATAGTGCTTTAAGAATTTTGCAGCTCAGTGCGTGCTGCCAGCCGTGCCTGCTCCTCCTCCTCGGACTGCCCATCAGGCCAGGAGCATTTTCTAAAACAGAGGTGCGAGGAACTGCTCCTGGCTGCCAGCTGCCCTCTGCTGTCACGTTCCTGCACTGCCTGGTGGGCTGCAGGATGAGCTGGAGCTCTGCCCTGACAGCTCTCCCAGCTTGCTGTGCCCAGGCATCCCCCTTCTCCTACCTGCTCTCCCCCAGCACTAAATTGTGGCTAGATCTTCTGTGTTGACATTGCCTTAAGTTGTATGCTAGGCTCTTAGGACAGTACTCTTGAAAGGCTAGTGTTTATGCAGTGCACCTCTCCTCACTGAGTGAGGCAGATTTATTTGGGAAGGTCATGCTCAGTTTTGTGCTCCCAGTGGGTCTGTAGCGTATGTGGTTGAACTTATGTGCTCCCAATGGGACTTTAAGACTTGCAAGAAATATTTTTCCATTTGTGTTTTAGTCAAATTAAACATAATAACAAGAGAAAAAAAAAAAATAGTAGAAACCAGGGACATGGGGAGGCTCATCTGGGATCCTGCATCTCTTGGTGCTGATATTGCTCTTGGCTTGATCGATGCTGTAGGTTTCTGTCCTTAAGTGTGTGTAACAGAAATGGAGAGTATTGTTATGCACTTCCACTTGCTTTCCTCTACCCTCAAGGGGATTATTTCAAGAATTGTTGGCTGCAGAACCCCAGATTTGATTCCTGATTCTACTTCCTCTGTGTAATGTATCACCTTCCATGGTGCGAGCAACCCAAATAAATATGTGCACTTGAACACATGTTGGCTCTGGGGGCTGTAGTGGGGGGAATTCTTGAGCAGAATACTGAGGCTTCCAGAGGTCCCCAGATACAGACAGGCCATAGAAATGGTTTCTTTCCAAACTTCCAGGTGCTTACATAAAATTTTGAAGCAGATTGTAGGTACTTGAATGTGAAACAGCACTAGCCTAGGGCAGGTCAGGCTCGCTTGCTACTTGAACGTTCCCTTGAGCCTCCTGATCTGCTCTGAACACTGGCAGACTTAAAAATGTATTTGGGTACATGTGCAGAGAGTAATCTGCTATTTTAAAAACTTGTATTTACTGGAGACGTTAACAATTTTAATCTGTACTGTTTCACTCCTCAAAAAAAAGGTAGAAATCTGATTCTATATATCAAGAAGTTTCTTTTTTTTTTTTTTTGGAGCCCTAATAAAAAAAGTACTTGAGAACTACCAAATTTCAGAGGGATCTAAATGTGTGCATTTTATATGCTAGGCATTTTGTACTTTAAAGAGAAATTCATTCCCATACAGAACCTCTATATCAAAGCAGAGTTAACACATCTTTACACTATATCTTTGCAAAAGTTCATTTCCTAGAGTCTGAAATGTGCAGGCAATGTGAAGAACAAGTTTTTGCTGGCTACAACTCCTTTACTTTTTGTAAATTAAGTTCTCAATTTATGATTTCATAGAGATTGTTAAAAGGCAGTATAAAAACGGTTTCCTAGATCATACCACTGGCATTTCTGACTAAATACTCTCTATATGTTCATGAACATAAGCACTAAATGTGTTAAACTTATCTCAAAACTTTTAAAGTCAAGTTATGCTTTGCAAAACCCTGTAGCAGCTGCAAGCAACTTGTTTAACTGGATGTAACAATGGAATACTGCCCTCAGGAAAATATACTTGAGCAAAATATCTCAATGAAATATTACTGTACAGAAAATATGAACCACTGTCCCAGTTTGTGTTTTCCCATCTTATACAGGAATAATGAAAGTAACATGACTTACCACATACTCATTTTTTTTTCTCCCAGGCGCACATGTTGGAGTCGATTCCCAATGAGTTAAAGGAGCAGTTTCTCATGTCTGTTCTTCCTCCTTAAACTGTCCCATATGTATTTTGTTGTTGTTAGTGTGATTGACAGGCTTGGCATTTATGGTGGGTGGGAGAAAAACATTCTTAAAGTAAAAAGCTAGAATATACTCGTAGTCTAAAGAAGTCTACAAAGAATGTTGGAAAATGGAGTCTTGCTTGCAGCTATCTGTCTAGAAGTTTGATAAAAGTCTTGCTAATTGGTTTTGTCTTTTTTCTTTTTTTTATTTAACAGGAAATAAAAATAGCAACATAATCAACAGAAATCACAGAGTCTGAAAGGGACATGGAGAGAT
This sequence comes from Corvus brachyrhynchos, assembly GCF_000691975.1. NCBI lineage: Eukaryota > Metazoa > Chordata > Aves > Passeriformes > Corvidae > Corvus > Corvus brachyrhynchos. The sequence goes on from NW_008236478.1 coordinate 5,769,639, forward strand.
CTTGGCAGGGCTTCAGCAGAGAGGCAGGATCAAACACGACTAGAGGAAATTGGGTCAGTTTTGGAAATCAGTTTGGTAACTCATTTTTTTAACTGAGTTCTTGCGGGTACATCAGATTGTTACCATGTCCTTGAGTGGAACAGCAGGAAGATGATCTATAATAAATTTTGTGCTCTACTTCTGGAGGGAGCAAAAGGAAATATCTGTTTGTAAGGATAATTGCTGTCTAAGCATCAGATGGGCTCGACTAGGACATCCTCCTGTTTCTGAAGGAGCAAACCCAGTTTCATTAGCATTTGTTCATAAGTAGTGGTTTGGGAAACTCTTGTTAAGTCTTTTCACTTGTAGCACACTCTTCAGTTTGGTTATGTCTTACTGAAAAATGAGGTATCTAAACTAGTCCCAGTATACTGTTTATCTCATGGAAACTACTTCTGGCTCAGTGATATCCTGACAGACTTTAGGACTATGCTTGTTATGCAGCACCCATGTTATTAAGAGAATCCTGAATACAATTAAAACCAGGACAAACTCCAGGGGAACTCTACTTGAAATACTCTTTGAGTTTGGAAGTGATTCACAGGATATTTCCTCAATGAGAGTCAGATGAACTCTTACAACAGACAGTGCTTTAATCACATTTCTCTAGTTTGTACATGATGGGTTTTTTTTGTGGGACCTCATTAAAAGCATCAGTGATAATATGGGCCTTGTGCCCCTTATCTAGGTAGCTATCATAATGAGGAAGGAAATGAGACTTGTTTGTCACAGTTTATTACTGAAAAGTCAGTTTTTACTGCAGAAACAATTTATAGGGATATTGAGGCCCCAAAATTTGCATTGTATATTTGTGAGAATTGAAGTTGGGCTGACTATTCTGTAGTTCGCTCTCCTCTTTTCTGCCCCTCATGTTGAAGGGGAGATGTTTGCCCTTCTTTAGTTACATGAGGTATGAAAATGCAGTTCCAGAGTCTTGAGTTTCCTTTGTGACTGAAGTAGATTATTTTTTATGATTTTGATAAATCAGTTAAGGAGTTTTTCAGAGGCCAAAGAGAATTATGCCTGCCTAAGAACTTCATGGATCTTTGAAAATCTCCTTATTTTCTGTCGCAGTGTTTTCCTCTGTCCTTGTTTCTGTGAGAGCATTCAGTACCGTAACGGGGAGAATTACAGGACATAATATATCTCTGTTTGTCCAAAAGTTATGAAATTCTTAACATTATGAAATGGGCACGTGGGTTTTTTAGGTGTCTGTTATTCTAGTTTTGGTATGTGGCATTTCTTGGGATCACAAAAGACTGAGATCCAAAGAAGCCTCAAATGGAAAAAATACAAAAACAAATCCCAGACCCCAAAAAACTTGCTGAGAATGGTTAGTACCCTTGCTACACCAAGGCTGCACACTGATTTGAAGCCTATCACCTTTAAATCACTTCCACTATATACAGTTTGCTGCATAAATATGCCCTTTTTCTTTATCTCAGTCATTCTTCAACCCATTTCTGGGGCATGTAGTTTCAACTGAATTTTAATTATTGCCGGATGCTAAGGGATTTTGTTTGCATGTTTTGTCACAGAGGCTGGATACATGACATAAAACCCATTGTCTCAAGGACAATTGCTTTTTATGTTATTATTCAACCTTCTGAAATCTTTTTATATGGCTTTTCATTGTTAGTTTGACCTTCTCTTTGAATCTAGCAACAGATTCAGCTGTTATTCTAGAGAGCTTTGCCACAATGAACTATGCATTAAAAATGTACTTATTCTCATAGGTATTTGTTTGTAACCTGGATTTTGCACATAGTTTTCTTTATCTTTTCAAAAATTTGTGTTTTTAAGTAGTACAATAAAATATGACAGTAATAAAACCACAACCTGCTAAAGAAGTGACATTATTCATTAGAAATTCTCTTTGATTTTTTTGCAGGCTGGAATTGATGCTGTAGTGCTTGGTTGTGGTATCCTTTGCAAGTACTCAGTATTCTTTGCTGTTTAACTGAGCCACTTTTTTGATTATTATTCTTTTGAACACCTTGGGAAAATTTGCTGTCTATTCTTCTAGATTCATGTGCTACCTTTTATAGTTTGCACTTAGACTTTATATAGTTTCTTTATAAAGCCTTTCCTTTGAAATTCATCTGTGTTGACTCTTCTGATAAAATATGGAAAAATGTATATGAACAGCTTTCCATCTGGCAGCATTTACATGCACTAAAACCTAGTGAGTAAATTTAAAACCAGCAAAACAGTATTATTTCAGTGTCTTGCCTTATTTAAATAAAATTCCTAGGCAACTTAAATTTGAAATGCTGTGGCTTATGCTTGTTTTAACTTTTTTTTAATATTCTTTGATGGATTTTGTTAGTATAATGAGTTCTTGTTCAACCACTACTGATTTTTGTGAGGCTTGAGCATTGATATGTGTAGAAAGTATTTCACTATGCCCATGACTCTCGATATGAAATAAATGGAAAAATGTCAAAGTAATGCTTCAGCTCCCAGTGGGCATCATGGCATGGTATTTTACAGTGGAAGATCTCAGTGCACCCTACTGGTGCATGTATACTGTATAATACAGTGCCACAGGATATTATGGTCCTGTATTACAGTGTTTCCGTGATTCTGACATGCAAGTTTCATTAAAAAACTTGTACCAGGTGAATTCACGAAGGTCAGAACTTCCGTTCTCTTACTTATTTAGAACAATTGAGATAGAGGGAACAGGACACTGCAAAACCCAGGACCTTTCTGTAGGACATGTCATATAGAGGAGGGAGAGTCTGAGAACAGAATCTGCAATATCAAGTTGTTTGGGCAAGGTATTTATTGCTTATTGTCACAAAGAGAGCATGTGGAAGGAAGGAAGGAAGGAAAGGAGCAAAAAGTGATTGTTTTGGGAGGACCAAAGGATTTGGCGAAGCATGCTATTCACTATTCAAGAAGGACGGGGTGGAGTGTCCGTGTCAGCTGGCCAGCATCCAGATATTGTTTGGACCAAAAATAAGCAGACCTCCTCTCTACTTCCAATCAGCAGATCCCTGAAAATGGAGTTGGGAAAATGAAGTTCTGAGCTTGTTAAATAAAGGCAGACAAAAGGAGGAATTCCAAAGAGGGATGGGGGCTTGAAGATAGATTAAGAAATAGATAGAAGATAGAGAAATTGAAGAGATTGACAAGGGGAGAGGGTTTAGAAGTGGAAGAGTACAAAAAACAAAGAAAAGGAGAAAGGAGACAAGCTGTATAAATAGAGAATGTTTCTCAAGGTTTTTGGATTCATAAATAGGGCTCTTACATGTCTTATGTCCTTAGCCTGCTGACATAGATAAAACTTAATGAGCAGAGTTTATTTGACAGTCAACAGAGAATATAAAATCTCAATAAGTAAGAAGGACCTTGAAAGCTGAGAGAACTTTTTTTTTTTTTTTTTTTACATTCTGACTGTATTTGGGGAGATAGCAAAAAGAGATTTCAAGTGATACTATGTTTATGATAATAAATTGTAAATGAAAAACCTATCAAGAAGAAAATGACAAACTGCTTTTGATTTTTTCTCATTTGACTCACAAAACTTAAACTCGGTAATTTCATAACCTTTTATTCTAGATTCTTTTTATTAGCTTGGTTTAGTTTATCATTAAGGTAATGGTAATGTCATTGAACATCTATCACCATGGTATTAAGTGAAATTACATTTAGATAAAATGCTCTTATGATTACAGGAGAGGTATGACAGGAACAAACACTCAGTGACAGATCGTTTCCCACACCAAATGTGGAGGAGTCTTCTATTGCTATAAGCTGAATAAAGCCAGAGTGCTTATGTCAATTCTCTTTTCATTTTTCTTGTGAACCTGCTTTTGTCAACCTTCCTCTCATACCTTTAGCATCTCCAGTTCTATTGCCACAGAGATACTCAAGAAAAACAGTGAGTTTTCTCACAGGTATTTTCTTTGCGCAGTGCCGAAGTGCCTTGTATGAATCAATGACAATACAGAGTTGTTTTTGTTTATTCTCTCCTCTCTTCCAAAGCCAGAAGCCACCCTAATCATGTTGTTTTCTTTCCAAGGAAATATTGTGTTGCCTATTTGAAAAATTCTGGGGGGATTTTGTTGTACCAGGTGGAATTAATGGAAATGAGGGTAGTAGTTAACTGCTGCTTATACTGGTACTGTTAAAGTGTATCTCAAGATTTTTTGCTGTTTCTAGGGAATGTACTAGGAAATGCTGGGCTCAGTATTCATGCATATTGGAAACCAGTGGACAATACTCCAGTAAAACTTCTCTTGTGTGTTGTAAACATTCCTCTGATAAGCTTTATAGGAGTCTAGATATGAGGTATTTGGTATGCATCCATCTACTGACAGCATTATAAATATTGCATTTCTGACCTTCAGATTTTCTCTTTTGATCTCTGGTTAAATGATGTATTTGCCAGCTTGACACTGCTGACATTCTGTCTGTTTGGTCTAGCATTGTTATACCATGATTCCTTGTGATCCCATTGTCATGGGAATGATCTATCTCAAATGATGAATATACTTTGAAGCAATGTGGGGAATAAACACACTGGCTAAACTTCATTTGCAAAAAGAATTTTTCTTATAAAATACCTACTTCAGTGTACAGTATAAATTATTTACCTAATGTCAGTGTATTTAAGAACACTGCTGTTTTATCAGATAGTATAAAAGAGGATAAGCTGCTGTTTGGGTGGATAGTAAGTGTCTTACGGTTTTAATCAGATTTCCCCTTACTTTTGTTTTTCCTTGCACTGTATTGGGGAAACTTGCATTGGTAAGGCAATAAACTGAACAGTAGTAGAAATAGAAGTTTCCTGTTTTCCCTCAATGATGAATGCTTCACTTCTCTAGTTTCTCTAGAAATATTCTCTTCTCTAGAACTGCTGAATATTAACTTCACTTTTACGGAAGTGAACCACAAACCACAGGAAGTGAGAGAAGAAATTAACACAAAAATTTGCACTCTAGTATAATGTTTTTCATATACTTGTTTTAAGTTTTTAACACCTCAAAAGCAGTCCTACCTTAGAATTCCATGCCTGTTTTCAAAAGCTGATTGGATGTATGATGTGAATAAAGACTTGATAATGTTACCTGTATTCCTGATAAATTGAAGTCTGTTTAGATTCAAGTATTTTATGAAAAGTCAGTGGGAGTTTTTTATGCATAACCTTCATGTCCTCATTCCTTTGTTATTAAAATGAGATGAGAATTAAAAAAAAAAAGTTGACAATAAATGTCAGACTGATAAAAACCTCACCACTGACCTTCAAAGCAATGAGATTTGACTATGATATGGTTATCCACTGAGGCCAGAAGTTACAAATCAGGTGAAGTGATGACTTTCATCCTCTGGAACATACACGTTCTGCATAACATCCCATGCCTCATTTTTCACCTCTTTTCCGCTGTCCAGAGCATGATCTACTCTTTCTGCTTGCAGTTTTGCATCTCTCCATTGTTGGTAGACTATGGCAGAGAATTGAATTCCCTGGCAGTTCTCTCCTCTTGGTCAGCTGTGCCCCAGTTCATAATACTTCATGTGCTGTGCTGTGTATATAATTGGTGCGTATGAGTGCAAAAGCTATGGGAACATACACTGGCCCTGATACACCTGTATCAGCAAAATGAAATGGAATGGCCCATAGCTTATAACAGATTAGAAGTTATTTAATGTCCTAGTAAAATTGCTTTCAACTGTATTCATCGCTGCTCTTTCCTGTTGACTTTGGGGGCTGACCTTTAGTTCAACTTTCAGGCATGGACATCATTTTATTGTTTAGAGTTAATGTTCTGTCACAGCGTGTGCTGCAGGCACTCTGATCCAGTGTCCCCTTTGCATCAATGAGATGATGCCATCAGTGGCTTAACCAGCCAGTCCATCTTTTGGATTTCTACTGACAGTTTGCAGGGTGCTTACAACGGCTTCAGTCATGTTTTTGTTTCTGGTTTTAAAGAAAGCTTAAAAACATGTAAGGGACAATAACTACCAAGTAATTTGCAGGTTGCACCTGGAAAGCTTCACAATCACTGACTCAGTAAAAAATTTCATTTTTTACTGAGGATCTTCCTCACTTCTTTTTCCCCATAACTTAATCTCTCAAGACTTCATAAATAGTTGCAGATCCAAAAGGAAGCTTGAGTTGAGGTATTGAAGGATTTAAGTGTGTTAAGAACTGAGGTTCTGCTCTGGATGGACTGAACTCAGGAACTTCATGACACTATAAATAAATATTTTCCTTTTTGTTCTCATAACAGGTGAATTGCATTCGGCTCTCTTACCTCTTGCTGTTTCTCACAGCATACAAATCCCTGGGAGTCAACACTTTCTGTAAGAGCAGAACAGCAGAAGAGAAAGGCCAGAAAGAATGCAGTATTTTTGTGAGGGTTTTCTTAGATCAGTTTCCTTCAGATTTTTTATCTGTATCTCAGGAAACCTGAGAGCCCAGATACTTGCTTGTGAAACTAAGCAGGCTGAAACACCTCTGCTGCACAAGTGTGGTTAAGAATCCCTTAGAAGGTGAGGGATGTCCTAGGTGGTATATGGTGGCCAGCTTTAGTTGTGTCTCTGAAAGACTGGCTTTCACCCTGCTACTGATACAAACTGAAAAACCCCTCTGTTTGATGTGAGGCAATATACTAATTCATAAGGATTGCTCTCCTGCCTCCTATTTTCTTTCCCCTGAGTTTCTGTCAATTTGTCTGCTTTTAGATTACAAATTGCCTGTGGGAGTAGGGTGTTTTCCCTGTCTTGAAAGATTAGAAACACCTCAAAAACAAGGTGATTCTCTTGTGGAAAAGCAGCTTTCTGTGTCTGTTCATCCTGAGACAGAGCTTTCCTATTTATGGTGTTTAATCCTCTAACAAAAAATCCTTGCCTGTATTGCCTATAACTGGTAAGAAAATACCTTTACAATTAGTTTCCTCTATGAACTCCACTTTTAAAAACTCAAAAGTATTTTGTGCGACTGCATATAGAGGAATCCTAGAACATCTACCTTGCAAAAGAAGATTATGTTCAAATACAATCAGTCTCAGAGCAAAGTTGAAGTCTAGCATTTCATATAAAATTTCAGTGCTATTTGATAGCTTCATAACAGTAGAATTCAGGAGAAATGTTGAATAACCTTCCTTGTTTCATAAGGTATCACCTCCTTTAAGACTTAGTTGTAAAATTTTTGCCTAAAAGAGGAATTTGGGGTTTAACATTATTTGGAAACTTGAAAAGAAATATCAGGTAAACTTCTTGAATGGAGATGACACCACCCCCTTTGTTCACAGAGGAGATGAAAATAATACTGGGAACTGTTTGTCAAATTTTACATGGATTTTCAGTATTGAGGCTTAATTTTTTTTGTGAGGGGATTTTAGTAGGTTTTTGCCAAGTTCCCCAGTTGATTTTATCCTTTGTATTTTTTGCACACTTTGAGTGCTCTAATAAATGTTCTAAACAAAATTTTTTACATTAACTCCCACAGAATATGCTGCAGAATATTGTTAATCTGATTACTTTGTTTAGATATCTAATTGCAATTTTGTTTAGATATCGAATTGCAAATCCATTGCAGATAAACCCATTCATTTTTATAAACTGAGTAAGAAAAGATAAAAGCACTTTCAGAAAGGATGCCTTTTAGTGAACTGTTTTATTAGAATGACCCCAGAACCACTCAGATAAAGTTCAGGGAGAAGAACTTGAATCAAATGAAGTACTGTTTATTTCCAGAGAGGATCTTAATCCTTAATGTGCTTTGCTTAATGTTACAGGATCTTCTGGGGGAAGTTAGTGCTTGCTGTTCTTTGAAGTTACCAGCTGAATTTGCAAGAGAACAGAGCACTTTACTGGACTGACACAGCACAAAGCAGGTGAAATCATATCATTGTTAATGAATGTTTTTCAGTACGTTTTGAGAAGATGAATTTGTGTTAAAAAGAAGTGAAGAGGATCAATGGTAACTATGCATTTTACTGTTTGAATAACATTTCAGATTAAAAACACCAACACACTTTCCCCTGCCTGCATCCCCTTCCCCCTCCTTAAGCATGATGAGGACATAGTAGAACAGGAAATGTGTACTAACCCAAACTGCACTGAGGAATAAGCTATTACAGTCAGTTATAGCAGGTGAGAGACCCTGTGTGTTTTCAGTCAGTACTAGGGTGAAAACAGAAATCAGGAAAAGACTTTTTGAATGGTGAAAGGCATTTTAAGTTGAATAGCTTTTAATCTAGGCCAGCTGATCTTATATAAAGTCCATTAGTAAGTCTTTCTTCTAAAAGATTAGCACAATGAAGTTGCAAATCCATTTTGAAATAGACTGCTTGATTTGAAGAATGAGTAAGGAACTTGGAGGTGAAAGTTATTCTCACCAAATAAACACAGAGAGTAGGTGTCAGTAGCCACATACACATACTGTACAGTTTTTTCCACTTCTTCAGGAAAATGTATTGAATATAATTTTAATTAGGTTTCATTTCACTGTTCTACATTTGTTTCTTACAGGATTAACAAATATCATTTCAAATAAATCACTTCAGTGGCAAATCTCCTATCAACAATGCTTAGATGTATTTATTGTCCAGGGTGAATTCCAATAAAAACAAAACACTAGTCAGCGAATCCTGATTTAATAAATTCTTTTCCTATATATTTATTCTGTATATTTATTATGAAATTTAATAGTGATGATCAAAAACACATTTCAAAGCAAAATAATGAATGACAATCTGCAGTTGCAAAAATCAGTTATCACAGACTTACTCAGTGAAACGAAAGTTTCTAAGATGGGTTGTAATGCTTGAGGCCTATCTTACCTCTGTTGCATATACAGTGCATGTAGGAGGTGGTAGCATATAGTTAAGAGAAATACAAAGCACTCTAGTGTGATGTTGTAGCAGCCCGTAAGGGGGAGTATTCAACTGCATTGAATCCTTAGAGCTCAGGAGCAAAGAAAGGAAATCTAATGCAAAGCAGTTGATCTGTTGGCAATGAAAAGTAATATCCTAAAAGAAGAGTTTTTTAGACTCAGAGTTATTTTGCCCCATGTATACATAAAATCAAATAGCAAATGTCTTATTGACCCAGAACCAGTATATTAGTTTTCAAAAATGGAGGGGTGATTTTTTTTGTTGCTTGGAATAGTTTTTATTTGACTGGATGATTAATTTATTAAGAGTTAAATTGGAAATATTTATACATACAAAATTACTGTTTCATTTTCTTTCCCATATTCATGCAGGTTCTACCTGTAATTTTACCACAGATAGTTGATGTACTTTTTATGTTGATGTTGTTTATGAAAGGAACTTTTATTGTGACTGCTGTAACTGAGATAGAAATCTAGCCCACAGTACACATTCATGCAGGAGACATTTGCAGCTGTCAGAGTTGGCAGCTCATTGGCTTGTTTTGAGATCTGTGGATAAAACCCAGTGCAGATTAATGATAAGATATAGGATTTTTTTTTTTTTTTGATAACTGACACTTGGTATCAAGGGGGCTTAACATGACAGTTGACTATTAGTTTATCCTGGCAAATTTTGTGTGGAAGGCATTAGAGTAATGCCATGCTTTGGAAAGAAAATGCTGTATTTTGCCTTTCATTTGGGAATCTCCATGTTCTTGTTAAATACTATTTACACAAATTAAGCAAGTCATAATTACCAAAGTTAGACAGAATTCTTAATGTTCCCCTATTTTTCAGCAACAAAAATACAACAAATACAGAATTGTTCTCTGTACTAGTGTGCAACAGCCTTTCACTGAACCTTCTTAAGCAAAATATTATGCTAACTCTAGAAAATATTTTCAAATTCATTTTTATTGCCACCAGTATATGAAAGGAAGGTAAGTGTTAAAGTTTCTCCTTCTTGTTTCTCTGCCAGGGCTGATATTGCCCATGTGCATACATCACCCTGTAAATAGAAGCTGTGTTAAAATATGCCAAGTTCTGACTTCGATACACTTTCTGGTGAATAGATGTTTGCTGATTCTATAACTTCAGGACTTAATGTTTGCTCAGTTTGAAATGAGGTCTTTAGTGAAGGCTTTATTTGAAGATGATCTGCTGTCATTGATTGTAAGCCTAATGGATTTTCTCTCCACTTTTGGATTGATTAAACAGTGACTTACTTCTGAGTTAGACATTTGGAAATAAGTGATATTGAACATAGGCATTTAATGTATGTTTTTATGCTTTAGTAAGACAAGTTCAAGAAGTGTGTCAACAGTTATTGAAACAATACCTTTATCTCTATCAAACCATCTCTTAAAACGGCCAAAAATACCAAAATTTTTCTTAATGAGCCAGAGATAATTATTTCATTTTTAAAAAGGATTACTTTTTCTTGAAATAAGTTCGTGTTTAGAGGAAATAAGGAATGTGTTCTCAGTCTGGAACAGTAGTTACCACTCCTTTCTCAGGTGAACTATTTGAACATTTGAGGTTCCTTCCCTGCCCCAGCAAAAACAGTGATCACAAGAACAGGAATTTTAGCTGAGTTGTACTTAGCACAGAATTGTCCTCATGTAGCAATATCATCCCTTTGTGTTGAAGTAATTAATCTAAATTGTTCACTGAACAATTCTTTCTCCATTTCAGTTTAGTGTTCAAATATTTCTGGATAAAATATTGCTAGATGTAACACCGGAATCTGGCTTTAAAGGTGATTAATTCCCATTTTATGGACAGTATTATTGGCTTACAAATTTCAATTAAATGTATGGATTAGATGAGAAGAATTTATATTTAGAACAAAATCACATGAAGAAAGGAATTAAGCCTCTGTGGACAGAACCAAAGCTTACGTGAGGGGTCAGAAGGGTCATATATGCAATGAGACTGGACTTGCCATGTTTTAAAATGGCATGTATCATGATCAGCCATTATGCAAAATATTATGGTACAATATTCTTTCCTGGATGGTATAGTAATAAGCAGTTGGATAGCAAGAAAATGTACCTCTGGTTAATATACTCCCTCACTCCCTGAATCCCTCAGGAAAAGTCACTGTCCTGAATCTCTGTTGATACATGACTGCTGTCTCCAATAAAGTTGTACCAACTGAATGATAAATGTTTTCAACTTTGAGCATTTGACCTACCCAACACAGACAAAATGGTTTTAACATTCACAGAAGTGAAAAGTGTGTATGTGTGAATGCACCAGTATGCAAGTTAAAAGCACATTTCTTCTGCACCAATTGTAAAGGGCACCACTCTTCCCTAGATCCTGCT
>NW_008236478.1:5780934-5796880 GCF_000691975.1 Corvus brachyrhynchos
TGCTGAATACTTGTTTACTTATTTAGTCTTCTGAAAACCTTGGATGAGTCTCTTATTGACACACAAGTTTTTTCTTGCCATCTACTAAAGTTTCAGTTATAATAGCTGAAGCAGAAATAATCCTGGCCTTAAACCAGGAATGAAAATGAAATGATTTCTACTCAGTGTAGAAACCACAGAACTCATTTTGGTCTCTTTTTTTCATGAAGTCTTCAAATAGATTTGTAAATTCATAGGTGTTAGTGGCAGATGACTAACAGTCATTATAGAGTGTGACCTTTTGCATAACAGAAATTGGTTTATGTAGAAAACCCCCTGTTTTATATCCTGTGACTGTGATTGAACTAAAGAATATACTTCATAAAAATATTGTTTTGATAAAGGGTTTCTGATGTTTGAAAATTTGCCACCAATGCATCTGCACAGAAATTGATAAAGGTGAATGGATCACATTTGCCATGTATTTCTGTGAAAACTTGAATTTATTAAGATGGCTGCATACTGCATCATATCAGTCTAAATATATCTAAGTCTGAGTATATCTCATTAGGGCTTGTCCTGACATGTCAAAATATGACTGTTTTAAGACCAAGATCATAGTTAAAGGAATGCCTGCAACTTATTTAAACAAGAGCATGCATTTAAAAAAACCCAAACCATAGTAACCCCCACCCCAAACACTGTTCAGTGCTGTTACCAAAATCTAACAATCATATTATATGAAACGGATTGCTCTGGGATTAATTTTGCTTATGCTTGTATAGGACTCAGTGTTTACAGAACTCAGATAAACCGGTAAATGTCACCAGCAGAATAAGGTGTTCTGTTTTTTTTTTTTTCTTTTTACTTCTCATTGAAAAATGATACTTTAAAATAAAAATAGCCCTAAATTTAAAAATAAAATATGGAATTAGGAGAATAAGTATTTTGAAATTGCTTTCTATTGCCTGGCTTCACATCAAGTGAAACACATTTTTCAGCCTAAGCTGAATATAGGTTATTTTTGGGTAATTGAGACAAGGAGTTTCATTTTTGGTTGAATGAACACTCTTAATCACAGAGAAATACTGTGGTTTCATTTTGTGGACAGCGTTCTGCCTTTTCCAATCAAACAAGTATATCTTTCAACAATTGTTCAGCAAATGAACCAAACCCACTTTCTTTACCTGCTTGCACTTTATGAGATTCTCTGCATTCACTATAAAGCACTTCCCCACATGAACACACTAATTTGCCCGAGAACTATATTTAATTAAGGGCATCATATGATCACTTTACAGGAGGAAGAGAAGAGAGAAGATAGAAAAGAGGAGCAAATCTTGGCTTAAGAGCTCTGCAGAGGAAAATGATTTCTTGTATGACCAAAAACCAAGCCAGGTGGCTCCTTCTGCATCAGGTCTGACTCTGGTCTGTTGGACACTCTTAGCCCAAACACATCTGTTGCCTCCCAACACTTAACACCCTTATACAAGCAGTAAGGTTTCTTTACTGCCACAGAAATTAATTAACCACTAACCTATTGGGTAATGTGGATATATAATCCCAGCAATCCTGACCCCTGATACCTTAACATTGTCCCTATGCCTGAAATTGCTGGCCCTGTAGCACTTTCAGGCCGTGGGATCTTATTGAATGCTTAGCACTAGTGAACTCTGAGCTCTAAAGATTTAACTTGTTCATTAATTTTCAAAAATTTTTCCTTTTAGCTGAAACCCAAGCACAGTTTTCAGACCCTTGCTCGCATCTGTGCTCAATCAATTTTCTCATTTCTAGGCTTAGTCTAAAAGACAGGCAAATGAGCTTTGTTTCCTTTGAACCTAGTGATTATCTTAACCTAATTGTTAATATGGAGATATTGCACCACACAGATGAAAAAGATTGAAAAGCAATGGTCTAAATGGAAGGTGGATAAGTTTGGAGCTTCTAGTCACTTACAAAAATAAAAAGCCTGAAGAGCACCAAGTATGCTGCTTAAGCTTAAATATCTGCCTATTTTGAAATATGAGGGAGGGGAATAGTATTTACTACTTTTCAGGCATATTCAGCATGAATTAGGGTGCAAAGTGATATGTAACTGTTCAGGTGTATCCAGTTTATTTGTAGTACTGAAGCAATCTTGACAAGGTTGAATGTTTTTAATGTATCCATTTTAATAGGTGTTGATTAAATGTGGGAAAGACAGCAACGGGACAGACCTTCAGTCATTGCTGTAATGAAAAAACAGTCTCAAACTTGACAAGAATCTGAGTGATCAGTGTTTTGACGTATTCCTAAAATCTTTCTTGTTTGCTCTGGAGATAATTGAGGAGGCTCTACAGCCTTTCTTAAAAGTAAGTTAAGAAGTGACTGGCTCTGCTATACATGAAGTGACTTCTCAGCTGGATCTTCTAACCTCAGTTTGCTCAGGCTTTGCAAGGGCAAAGTTTTTCAAATTTTCCTGGATGGTTTACAGAGTCAGGTGCAGCAGTCGACTTCTTTTGGCTCAGAAATTTTGGAGAGAGGCTGAGTTGTAAGTTTTGAAGTCAAATGTACAGTATTGTGAGTGATGAGGTAGTAACAAATTGTAACTCCATCTGTTGTGTACTGCATATTTAGTAGTTTTATTTTGCAAGTTTACTTTTCCATTATTTTCCTAATGATTTGACTCAATGAATGTGCTATTCTCCTGTGCCAAGCTGTGTAAAATAGCTTTGAAAACACATTATGAATGCAAATACATAAAGTAGAACTGAGTCTGAAGAAGTATTGCCAGTTGCTACTTCTTTCCTGCTTAGTTCTTTGAAAGAGTTTTCCTCAATTTCTGCCCCTCACCTTTACCTTTCTAGGTTGTACTGCTGCTTGTTTACCCTGGTATTTGTGCTGCATCCTGCTTGTGGGTAGTGCAGCTGTGGAGGTGACATGGGGTGATCCTGTTGTGGTTTGCTGTGAAGCAGAGGGAGCGTGTGTGATGGCTTCGTATCATGCCACAAAGGCTGCCGGGCTTGTGTTTTATTTTCTCATGATTTTGACCAGTGAGCAATGATGAGAATATGTCTAAATGTTTGTTAAAAGTGAAGAATATTACTTCCTCTAATATTTTTTGCCTCAAATGTGAGTTTATTTTTATTCCCTCTCAGAAACATCTACCCTTACAGTATTATTTAGGTAGTTTCTTTAACTTCCCTTTGTCAGTATTCATCAAGAAATATTTGTTTGGTTCCTTTCACCAAGCTGTTTACAACCAGAACAGTAAGGGCGCTTGAAAAGTTGATCTGAATCTTTTTTTTTAGCCATCTAAGCTGAGCATAATTGCCCACAGTTGTGTCCCCTCTTCATCCCCTGTCACATGTGTGTCCCCATCTCACCCTCTCTCCTTGTTTTCAACACTTGTAGAATGTGCAGGAAAGGGTCAAGAAGATATTTAACTCGCATAACCCATATACAAGTGAAATAAGGAGCCAGGAAGCCATTGAGTCTGTATAAAAGGAAAAATATACCGTATATATAATTACTTGTGACAGAGAATTTTCTGAATTTACTGAAGTATGAAAATATACATGGATTTTTCCCTCTGCAGGTTGTGGAATATAGCACATTTTGTACTTTATTAGATCCTACACAAGATAATGGAATGATCAAATTTTCTGTAGATACAAACCCATACTGTTAGCGAAACATAACTTTATCAATGTTAACTGCATGGTTCAGTGGTTATGATACTTAGAGGCACACACACCCCCCTTACAAGTCTTTAATTAAACTTGTGTATACAGTTTCTAGATCATGTCCCATTTTGTTTACATAAAATTTCATTACTCAGAAGAGACATTGGATTGCTTTCCCATACATTAAAAATCATGATTACATCTTATATAATTATTTTAGTAGTTCAGTAGTATTGAGTATCTTCCTCTACAGACTTTTACTTCTTGACATGATTTTGATATACATTCACTTACAGCTGTCAAAGCTGTAGTCTGTGTGTGGTGTTACGGCTTCCTCATTCTTTGAAGGTTTTTGTACAGTTGCTGTGCGCGTTATGTTGAGATACTCAGGTGTTCTGTGTGATGAGCCTGTAGAGCACAGAATGGTGGGTAAGGCCATAAGAGAGAAAAAGCAGTATTTTCCTCAGTGCCTCATGTAAGCAAGTTGGTGGTTTGGCCTAAATATATACAGGAGATTTTCTCCAATTTCTCCTATTTTACTCTTTGCTTTGGACAATGAAATCTTGAGTGGTAGGTTGGTGTCACTTCTCTGGTGCTTGACTCAAGCTTGCAGAAGAGCAGCCCAGAGTACCAGGAAATGAGCTAGCTGGGTTTTGAAAACATGTCTGTACTTAACTTGTCAAAATACTATTTCATGGCTATGTGGTAATTTCGGCATCTGTTGGTACCTGCTCTCCATAACCATTAGCACAGACTCAGGATTCAAGCCTTTCTCTCCTCTGACTTCTCCTGATTTTAAATCTTTGTAAAATAACACTGTTGTGCAGACGAATTTAGCTCCTATTTTGTTTTTCATGTTTGTATGGATGACGTTTTGAATTCTAGTGCATTGTAAACCTCATAATGATCTGCCAACAACCAAAAAAACCTATGATATTGAATTGTGTCCTTAATAACATCACAAAGTGTGAAGTGACTAAAAATAGCACATATTTTTTAGTAAATATTTTGAGTAAGTTGTAACAGAGAAGCATTTGCAAATGTATTTATCTGCTTTATATCCTTCCTGCTGTCATAGTGCATAACATATGATAATAATTAGTTTAGCATGGGAGCAGAAAACCAGAAGGATATAGGAAACCTTATGGGAAGAAAGACATGGAAGCTTTCTTGTGATTTGTCACTTAAATACTGAATTACTGGCTTGATTAAGAGTTATGTGAGAGTACGTCGAGTCTGATTTTTATGTAGAAGATAATTAACTTCCATTTCTTAAAATGGAATCCTCTCTGCAGGAATAAACACAGGAAAGAGGAGTAAAGCTCATAACACAACTACTTCAATTAGGTGCAACTGTACTGTCTTTGAAAAGTATAAAAATGTGTCAAGGCTTGTGATGCAATTTTCTAATAAGCGGGTGTGCATCATAAAATAAAGGCATGAGACTTACACCTATCAGTTAAAGAGTCACAAAGATGACTCTAAAGGCTGCCTTCTCAAAAATGTTCTATGGACAGTGCTTTTTTTAATAAAGATTGACCAACATATGTTCACAGCTAAGTAAACATGCAGTGCTACACTGGGACACGGTTTCTAGGGGCTATTGAAACTTTGAATTGACATAGTAATGTTGAGTTTTCTGCAAGATGAAACAATGGAAGCAAACCTTGAGATAGCCTAGAAAAAGAATTGCTCATAGCTTGGAGAAATAATTTTTTATGTAGTTGGAAATTAACCTTCATTGTAGTTAAAGGTAGAGCCATCAAATCCACACTGCAAAATAAAAAATGTGTAAGTATTTTGTGATACTCCAGGCAGCTGCCAAATTATTAGGTGAAGTCAGTAAGAAATAGAAAGTATGCTTTTTGTGGAAACTGTGTCAAGAGCTGTTTTGGGTTAAAAAAATCCTGCTGCCTGATGTTAAGTTTTCTGCTATGAATTAATTACCCAGTTAGGTTACTTCTGCTGTAATTAGTTCTGCATTAGTGGAACATGGAACCTCAATAAATTAAAAAAGTGAGAATTCTGCTCCATTCCACTCTGCTTTTCAGCTTCCTTCAGTTCAAATTTCAAGGATAAAAAAGAAAAGGCTTCTAATTGATTTTTCCTTCACCTGCAAAATTCACAACACATCATTTGGATGAACATCTGTTTTGTTTTCTCTCTGTAGATAACAAGAAGATATGTCTAATCCTCATCAGCAATTCTTTCAGCTTCTCTGATGCTGGCTCTGGCTTTTTCCTACAGCTAATTTCAGTGGAATGTGCAGAAAGAGCTCTGTCAGGACTCACCGTGCTGTTAGGTGTTACCTGTTGCTTTTGCTCAGTAGCCAAAACCTGAGATAAAATTTATCTTGGTTTGACTTGCATAAATTTTTAGGAAGGGGGCATTTTGTATAATGTTATTTCTAAGTTTTTCTACCCTCTGCAACAGCATTATATGGTGCTTATTCCTTCTCTCTTTTATATTACTTGGTCAGATTATCCCCTCAGCTTGATGGTGTGGGAACTTGCCTGTACTACTCAAAATTGAATGTACAGTTGAAAGATTTCTGTGAATCATGGCAATAGCCTTTTCCCAGTTTTCATTATTTTGGTTTAGGTACATCTATCTTTATTAAATGCATCATGCTTTAGTACCTGTAAGTGTAGAAGGCATAAATCTCACACATACTGCTGTTTGTATGTTCTGTAATGTAAATAGGTCTAGAAATGCTGCAGTGTTGCTGCAAGGTGCATCAGTTTTACCACCTAGCAAGTATTATAACAACTAATTAAAAGAAGATACATGAACAATTTAGATATTTATTTGCAGTTTCCTACTAGAGGAGCAGGAGAGGACATAAATACTCTTTATGGGATAATGAATGATAAGAATTGTTATTATAACACTATTATAATTCTATTATAATTTAACAGTGTTAGTTTCTAGTATTATATGGTTATATAAGAAGTTCCTGAAATGTCCACAGAAACATTATTGAGTTCTTGTTGAGATAAATAATATTTACAGCTGCCTGAATATAGACTGTGCAACCTAGTTTGTGTAGCTCCTCATCTCTGGAAGGTTGCTCAGTATTTCTTAGTTAGTGGAAATGTCTTTAATAGTAGCAGTGAGATAAATGTGACCAGCTAAATAAATGCTGCTCAATATCCAGGCAGATTTACCCTTGTAAACTATGCTTGGAAGAGATGTATAACTGTCAAAGGACCTGCCTGATCATGTATATTGATGGTGTTATGCAGATATGTCTCTGCTTGTTGCTAAAGGTTCACAAGGCTCTCATGAGACTACACTATAAAGGAAATCATTGATGTACCAGCACAAAAATCAAAGAATAGTCCAATAACAATCACAACAAGGAGAAGCAACTACCATACACAGAGTAACTAAAGAGAACAATTGTAAACCTTGTAACTGAACAGAGAGACTGAAGGATGAGTGAAAACCATAGTTTCCAGGGAGTATAGGCATATTGATGTGAGCAGGAAGTAGCTCCTGCTAGGATTTGTCACCAATTATTTTTCCTCAAGCTGTAAGGGAGAACCCTATTGCTCTATTAAATAATTCAGAACTATGACGTTGCTCTTCCCTAGTTTCTTCAGAAAGGGTTTAGAAAAAAAACCCTTTCTAGAATACTGTGTATGCACTAAATTAAACAAGCTGTTAGCTCTTGGGATGATTTGAGAGATGTTGCCAAATAAATTCTTTTTATTCAGATTTTCATCTTTGTGTAGCAAAAAAAAGAAGATAATCAGCTATTTTGACCATATACATCAGAAATATTGTATGTTTGATGACATCTATTACAAAATTTTGTTTCCTCTCTAAGTCTACTTTACTTTATATGCCAAATAGCATCATACAGCCAAGCAAGCACATTCAAAGCATATTATCATTTAATAAGTTTTTTGAAATTCTTGGTCATATGGCTTCTTATGGAGTTTATCATCTTTGACTGGAATAATTAAAGCACCTATACCTCAGAGCTGCCCCCTAAAAATATTCTAGCGGTTCAAAGGATATAAATATCACAGAATCAGTTTGGTTGGAAAATACTTCTGACATGGAGTCCAACCTTTGACTGAACACCACCTTGTCAGGCAGACAGGGCACCAAGTGCCACATCCAGTCTTTCCTTGAACACCTCCAGGGATGGTGACTCCTCCACCTCCCTGTGCACTCATTCCAATGCTTAATCACCGTTTCTGTGAAGAAATTCTTCCTAATGTCTAACCTGAATCTCCCCTGGTGCAGCTTAAGACTATAAAAAGGTAAGTGGTAGAATTCATTTTTAAACCAGGAAAAATGCCTGCGGTATGATTTTTAGACACTGAGAGATTGGTAGAACAGATATAAAAGACAAAGGAAATGCTTAGCAGCCAAGAAAGCCAGATTCAAAGAGAAGAATAGTGATGGGAATATCTAGGTAAAACAAATACGAGAAGCATAAAAAAATTTCCATGAATTGCTTCATTGGAAAATACTGAGTTACTGAGGAAAAATGACTAAATGAAAAAGCTAAGGAAAATTAATCGTTGTGAAACAATTCCACGTGGGATGCTGTTAAGCCTATGTGGAATAAGAAAGCATCTGAACAATCACTTCTCTGATTTTTATTGTTGGTATTTGAGAGGTGCTTTCTCTGAGGGTTAGCAGATTGTGTATTAAAAGCAAATTTCACCATTCTCCTCATGAAAGCTACATGAATGGACAAGTACTAGTTTATAAAATATTTACAATGCAGCTCACATGACAGCAAGGCACTAAAAGACTGACAATAATCAAGAACATGCAGTGAAAGCATGTGTGAATATTGAAATTCAGAGGAGCTGTACTTTCCAGCACTTTTCCTCCCAAAGAACCTCCCTTTGAAGTTGTTCAGTAGCCTGGGCCTCAGGCCTGTATGAGACACTGTTTGAGGAGTTTGGGATGCTGTTGTTGGCACCCACATCACAAGTGATAGAAGACGTTTACTTAAATGGCCATCAGTATTTGTGTCTCATTCTTAATCTCTGCCTTTGGTAGTGTGCAAAACTGATCCACAGCAAGAACATAAAAGTTTGCTCTGGATTTCCTTCAAGGAATGTGAAATACTCTGAACCCCCATGAGACTGTAATGAGATGGAAAATTTCTGCAAGTCTCTGTGGTTTTAGGCCACGAATCATATGTGGTGTCATGACTCAGATAACAGTATGCTTTTCCTTTGTCATAAATAAGAGACATGCTTTTTCTCTGTTTTATTTGCTTTCTCCCTAGTGCATGTTCTACTTTCTGTGGTGCTGTCAAAAATATTGTGATATAATATTGTAGGAGAGAGAGTTATTCACTCATCTGGGATATGGAAATCCTGTTAATTTTAGAAGATACATTTAATAAAATTGCATCATTGGCAGAGAATTTTTCATATTTTACTGCGTTTATTAGAGAAAAATCTCTTTGCATTAGGTTCAAAGCCAGAAATTGATTTCCAAAGGAGCCAAGTGCCTAGGTTGCTTAGATATTTTGAAAATCCCACTTGGTCTCTGTTTGCAGTTTTTTGGCACCTAAATACCCTCGAAAATCTGGCTTAAGAGTTATAACAGTAACACAAAGGAATAATAACTTGTTATTCATGCCAGAAGGATTTTACTGGCACTGAGCATATTGATGTTACACTGGGGAAAATTATATTTACATGTTTTAGAGCCCTGAATTAATTTTAACATAAAATAAAACTTTGTTTAACATATGTAAAGAATCTGTTCTCAAATACCTTATTCCTTGTAGGGATTGAGATAAAGTGTTTTACCAAGCCTAGGACAGCTATAAACAGGGAAGTGACCAGTGTTCAATGGTGGATTAGTAGTCTGGAAAAAAGACATGAAGCAACCAAAACAGATTGCTCAGCCTTAATGCCAGATCCATCACTATTTTTTTTTTTTATTGCTTCCTTGCTGCTATTCTTTTGCTTAAGCTTCTTGAAGTCTGCTTGTTGATTTTCCAGTTCCTATGAAAATATCTCATATAATTTCAAAATAAGCTTGAAATGATTTATTTTGACAATTTTAATGTTATAAATCCAAAAGATGAATAGATATTTTGGCTTCTGGGTTATCCTTAGGCAAAGAAAGAAATGAATGAAGTCTAATCTATATACTGCACTATGTATATATTTTCTTCATGGCCTCAGGAAGACCCCAGAGCTGAAAGCTCTATATTAATTTTTGATGGTTAGTTTCCATTCTGATGAAAACTATTTCTTTATATCTGCAATAATACAGTTGAAGCAGCAAGAGCTATAGGGCTCAGAAAATGTCAGCAGTACTTTTACAATTTAATTTTAAACTCAGGGCCATAATTGCAGGAAACAGGTTTTGACTCATTTTCCTGAAACTCAGGTTGTATATCCATCGGTGATAAAATAACTGAAAATATAATTGACAGATCTGACTTAGGGATTTTTCCACCTTGCTTCCCCTCCTGAATTTGAGCAAGGAGAATTGTAACATATAACATTTCTGATGTGTTGTGAAGGACTGGTAAAATCCAAATTCTCTGCTATGTTAAAAATAAAAATCCAGCTTGACATGGGAATAGGGATATTTACCACTGAAATAGATTTGTGCTGAAGTAGATGCAGATGCTGTAAACCTGGTTGTTTGTGCTCACCTTGCTCTGATGGAAATTCTGGGACATAAGGAACCGGATCCAACATGAGGTTGGCAATGAGCAGCACCCCCTCCTCTAGATGAGGAATGTAAATGGCCTCCATTGTCTCCTCTGTAGCTATTTGAAGGTCACTGGGTGCTTAAAAGCAAAAAGCTTTTTTTATTTATGTTGTTACTTCTGTGACTGCCACAGGTAGCAGTGCACTGCAGGGCCAAAACCAGAGAGCAATATTGGCCATGCATGCCAAAGGTATATTTAAACACATCTCTAATGAGTTCTCTTTTATTTATTTATTTTTATTTTAGTAAATAGGATTTAGTTTAGTGAACTAATGTGCTCTGCAATTTGGAAAAGTAAGATTTGAAAAATATTTGAAAGCAGAAATTAATGGTGGAACTCAGCCATTAAATTAGCTGAGGATCTGGTTGAAAGTTTGAGATGATTTTGCTATGATCAATATTATTTGGATAAAGTCTTTGTAGGCAATGGCTGGTTTTGGGAATAAAAGCATTTTTGCACCTGTCTGGAGTGTTTTTGTTGAAGAAGTCCCAGCTGGTAGGGGGCAAGTGATGTTTCTGCTTGTGTGGCACCTGCTTTTGATTTCAGAGGGGAAGCAAGAAAATTTCTTCAATGGGTGGTGACATTAAATACAGCTGTTGCCTGGCGGAAAGCATGTTACCTCTATATTACCCAAGTGAAAGCAGTTCTACCTTGCATCATGGATAGGTTCAAAGCTCCAGCTGTAATCTCCCAGAGGAAGAGACAGAAAGAGTTGCATTCCCCAAAGCTGTCCTGCAGTTATGAAATAAAATTCAGTAACTTTGTCATTTTTATTATGCAGAGGAAGATGGGGAAGACCAGAAGGATGTTTTTGATGGAACTAGGAAGAAGAAAAGGTTTCAGAGTAGAAAGTGAGCTAAGGTAGGAAAATGTTTATATGTTTTGAAATAACATGTAGTAATGCTGTTTGAAGCATTCTAATTCAATAAAATAGAGTCATACGAGTGACTGTGATTGAAGTTTTTGCCTATGTTTTTGGTGGATATACTTGGCTCTTCCCATTATAAATATGTTTCAGGAGTTCAGTGGGTGTTCCCAGTATGTGGCTTATTTCTATTGTCTTCTGGACAGAGAGCAGGGAAATCACAAACCTTAGCAAAATTTATAATTTTTCACTTTTAAAATGTGTGTTTCTTATTTATCTTAAATATGCCAATTTTCATATGTCTGCATGTGAATTGTGTCTTTAGCTCATCCAAATCAGTCATTGTTTATTTCCTCTTTGAAGTCAGGTTAAGATTAATCTAAATTTAATGGCCAATTTCTAAAATGGAAAAAAGTTAAATATACAGGAATGGAAAATGTGATTGGTTGAGGGGGGCAGTTGTCTACATCATCTCTGGTATTATAGTATTTAATCTTTTTACCCTGGTGTGAGTCTCAAAGTTACTGGCTAATGCCTTGGTACAATCTAGAAGAGCACTGGAGAAAAAAGCTTCGGAGTAAAATACCACAGATGTGGCATTTGAGAGTGAAAATACAGTCCAGCTTCAGATTTGTCTGGTTTTAGTAAGCCAACTCATTCTGAAGGAAGGCTTCCTCCAAAGAGCGCTTTATATAAGTGCTAGTTATGTCATTGTGCAGTTTTCCAAGAGCTGCATCATTACATAGGTTCTCTGAAAAGCTGGAGGAAAGCCAAGTATTGATCATTTCTCTGGATCTGTACAAAGATAGTGTACAGCTAGGTCCTCCCTATAAAAGCTTATTTCCACAGATTTTTTTCAATCCCATCAATTTTGAAAGCCTGAGGAAGAAGGGAGGGTTAAATAATTTGTAAAGCAAGATTCAAGAAGGTATGGAACAGAAGTAGGCAATTAGCATCTGATACAAAACTAATTGAATTTTTGGGGAAAAAAAGAAATGAAGAGTGCTCTTCTGAATCCTACATTTATAATCTGTAGAGGGCTGTGTAAATGCTTGATCTGGGCAGCTTTGACACACAGGTATTTATTGCCAGTATTTCAGACTTTCTGTAAGTTGTATGAGGCAGGTGTTATGTTTAATTTCAGCTTGGTTGCCACTGGATAAAAAAACCTATTTAACTGTTGATTTTTGTCTTTGAAAATGCCAGAGGAAATGCTAAATTTGTTATGTTCTGCGCCAAGAAAACAGCACAGCTGTACAGGTATGAGAGGAAACTGGAACACAGCAGCTAAACTGCTGCTGTGAGCATAGTTATGGCAAAGTTCCCAGATCTGCAGCTTGGTACAAATACATAATATATGAATATTTTATAAGAAGTGAAATAAACCACAGGAAGCAGAAGTTGTTTGTCTCTAACTGATTTTTTTTTTTTTTACTGAAGTATAAAGATGTGACAGTTTAATTAAAGTAGGACCTAGCAGGGTTAAATAATAATAAACCCAACAATATTTCATGGAGATTCATTTAATCTGTGTTTGTAATCTTGTAGAAAAAAATTAATTGGGATTTTTTCTTTTTCATTGGACTCTGCTCTACAAGTTCCACTATATGGAGAGAAAAAAATTGTGCTCTAGCATGACAGTTTTCACAGTTCTGAAGCATAGTCCTTTCAGTACCTTTCTTATATTTCCGAAATGCAGCATGTTTATTGCACTGGAGAGTTATTTGATAAGTTTTCTATGGAGTGATTACAGTATTTGTCATTCTGATTTCATGACTTATTTGGTGATTACTTGTATGAATAAGGATCACAGAGACAGGCCAAGGGATTTTCTTGGTCTTCTGGAAGGTAATTTGCTTTGAAAGGTTGTGCAGTCTGCCTTTAACAGCACATGTTTTGAAGTCCATGCTAACCAGCAATCTCCACCAGTGGTCTCCTCCCTGCTTTGACAGGTTGATGCCTTAACTTCTGCAGGTGTTACAGAAGGGCTGCAGAGCAGTCTGTCAGGTCCATTGGAAATTTGCTGTATACGCACAAGGCTGTCACCAGCATGGGCTACCAGAAAGTCACAGAGACTTTCAAATGGAGGTGCCTGCCATCAAGACAATTTATGTTCCAATTCTAGCTTTATTTGTATAAAAATAGTGTCAAATAGTGACACTGACTGTCTGTGCCTTTCCTGCAAGAAGTTTAGGAATCTGTTACCTGATAGAAATTAATATTGGAATATGTTTTGGAGATACCAAGGTCCTACAAGTTCATGGAAATGAAGAATTCTTTCCTTTCTCTGGTGTTTTTTGTGTGGGTGACAGCCCCCTCGTGGGCTGTATGGGGAGCAGGAACACTCAGAATCACTCAAAATTTCCTACCAAGTCTTTGTTTTTTTAAACTGGCTGAGAAACATCAGCAGGCCAGGTAGAAACTTACAGGTCATCCTAAATATGCATGTAATCTTTTCTTGAAACGTAACTTTTTCCCTGTCCATTATTCTCCTGTGACAGGTGCAGAAGTGTGTCTTTTTAATCATGTGATCCTTTCCAATGTTGTTCTAGTACAACAACCCAAATTTACTGCAATAGTGTTTGTGCTATTGTATTTTTAGGCTATGTACACCATATAATGTATTAAACAACAATTCAAGCTGTAAATTTTGTATTTACTAAACCATCATTTTTGCTAGACTGGCTTAGCAGCAAGGAAGTGGTGTTTAGATGGAGCATGTAGTTAATAAGATTTAATTAATGAACATTTCTCAATGCCATATGAACAGCTTCAAGTAAGTAAAGAAAACTTAGATACCCAGAAAGGTATTACTAGCTGTAAAGTTTTAAATAATTATTGTTAACTGACTTTCTAATGTTGCAAAGTTTTCACTCATTGATGAAGAATATTGGGAAGAGGCTGTCAGGTGTTGTCAAGCAGCTTTTTAATTATGGTACTGCTTGTGTAAGCTAAGTATTTTCAGAATTGCAAAGAATGTGTGTTAGGTTAGTGTCTATGGAAGGTAAGTGATCCTTCGGGAAAGAAAATGCTGCACTTACAGGAGCTGTCAGACTAGAGTCTTCCCTCAAGGCAGAGTCAGTGACTGGAATAGATATATGGTGATATGAAAACTTAAGTGCTTCCCACATCCTAACATACAATATACACTGCAATTTTCAGGAAGTGGATGGTAAGTAAGTATGGAAATAATGGCTCTGTATCTGTGTACAGTTGGATTCAGTGAAAAAAAAGAAAACTTTTTGTGTACTTCTTGACAGTGACTCTGTCACTCATATTGTGGCTGAGAACAACTCTTACCTGGAGGTGCTGGACTGGCTGAAAGGACAGGCTGTGGGTGACAGCTCTAGGTTTGAACTACTGGATATCTCCTGGTTTACAGCCTGCATGGAAGCGGGAAGACCAGTTGATTCAGAACTGAAGTATCATCTTATGGTAAGACAGATCCTGCAGTGCGAATACAGTGATATCCAAAATGAATGGCCGGGATTTTTTTTTTTTTAATCTAAAACAGATATAATTGTGTCATGATATAAATTTTGAATGTAAAAATATTTTCTCTAAAATTTATGAGTAATTCACACATTTTTAATAGATTGAAAGCATATTGTATGCCTTCTCTATCAGTGTCTGGTAGTGCAGAGTTACTGTGTCATCACAGGTTACAAAGTGGTAATGCGGAATCGCAGAGTGGTTTGTGCTGGAAGTGACCTTAGAGATCATCCAGCTTCCACTGCCCTGCCCTGGCCAGGGACACTTTCCACAAGATCACGTTGCTCAAAGCCCCATCCAACCCGGCCTTGAACACTTCCAGGGATGGGGCACGCACAGCTTCTTTGGACAACCTCTTCCAGTGCCTCAACACCCTCACAGAAAAGAATTTCTTCTGTACACCTAATTGAAATTTCTCCTCTGATGGTATAAAGCCAATTCACCTTGTCCTGTGCCCTTGTAACAAGCCTCGCTCTCTTGTAGCCTCTTTAATTACTGGAAGGCTGCTGTTAGGTCTTCCTGGAGCCTTAAGAGGCTGAACAGCCCCAGCTCTCTCTGCAATATCCATCAATGAGGCACTTGTTCCTGTGCTGGTACTTGTGGTATTTGCTTAAATACATCAATATCATGGTAAATATCCCAGTGAGAGCAGTGCATTTCAATGGGCTCTTGATGGAATACTTGGCCTCCTCAAAACAATGCAAAAATATTACAAGTTTTGCTATAGCAGGTTGATCAGCTAACAGCTGGGCCCTGGAAGGACCTATGAAAAGAAGACTGCTTTAGGCTGTGGACATGTGTTTACAGACTTAGCACTATCAAGTAAAATTGTGCTAAGAGAAAAAAAAGTTTTATTATATTCTATTATCTCTCAATGGAAGCTGTAAGCCAGAGGATATTGTAAATGGCAGGCTGATTATTTGATGAATGGTGTTTGACCTTGAAGCAATGGATGATGATGTTTTCCTCTGATCTATATCTGACAAAATTATCTGTTAATTTCTCAGATTGAAGCATAGTGAGAAGCAGTGGTATTCAATACCTCAGCACAGACTGTAAGTGATGGGGTTTTGGTGAGGATGCCCAGCTCATGCCACTGAGCCATGAAATAGGCCCTGCACAGCAGCTGGATGAAGCTGATCCCTCGTTCTGCACCCACCTGAGCCTTGCAGTGGTGGGTTTAATGTGCACCGGCAAAGGAGTTAATTCATATGTCAGGAGAACTACAAGTCT
>NW_008236478.1:5796905-5836649 GCF_000691975.1 Corvus brachyrhynchos
GTGATGCCTGCTGATTCCTGAGGGTCTAGATTAGGCTCTGTGACCACACTGGGACCATGGCAGGATGTGCAGCATGTGCCCCCCCTGTGAGGCACAGAATGCCTGAATATTTAACAGCAATGTTCAACAGTTTGCTGCTTCCTCATCTTGATCTTTAGATTATGAAAGATGATTGATTCATAAATACCATCCTTTCCCAAGAAAAACTGTAGCTCCTGATTTTTTTTTTCAGTCATGTTTCATTTTCATTGCCAGAAATTATTTTCAAGGTTTTTACTTATAAGAATTACTGTTTAATAACAGTTTGTGCTGGGGGAAGGGGGAGTGAATACACCAGATGGAGCTGTCACTCTCAGACTCAGTATGATTCCATGATAGAATGTGTGTTTATATTTGAAATCCTTCCAAGGATATATTTTTGCAATAAATTTATAATATTTTCAGTGAATCTGCTGGAGGGAGAATAGACCAAAGAAATTAATACAAAAAGAAAAAAAACCCCTGAAAGTAAGCCTTGTAACTACTGCTTTATTTTATCTTATAGGCCATAAAAATATAAATACAGAGAATGCAAAGAAGTTCTCTAAACAATAAATGCATCAAAACCATAAACAAAATCCTGTGAGCCTTCTTGAAAGTTTCACATCAGCATTAAAAGTAAACTGAATTACCCTTTATGTACGTTCTTAATTTCAGCAGTGTGAGGAGACCTATAGATTTAGATAGCTCAGAAAATATGTTTTCATAATTTTCTTTTGTTTTCAAAGCAAGAAATGCCTTCGTCTTTCTCCAAAATTCCTCCAATTTTTTTAAGTCAATGAGAAGGCAACTGCTTTAGTTTTCTTTTATATAAAACTCCTTTTGTAATATTGATGGAGCATAAACTTCTGAAAAAGTTGTCAGCACTGTCAGGAGATCATTATTATACTTTGAGACTGACTCTGCAAGTAACAGCTTCTGTTTTTATTGAAAC
Source organism: Corvus brachyrhynchos (assembly GCF_000691975.1). NCBI lineage: Eukaryota > Metazoa > Chordata > Aves > Passeriformes > Corvidae > Corvus > Corvus brachyrhynchos. The sequence goes on from NW_008236478.1 coordinate 5,797,879, forward strand.
ATAAAGATTTCATACTAATAAATGTAGAGTACAATAAAAAAGCCAGTGGCAGCTATACTGTTATTTTTAAAGCTTATAGTTAAGACCAATCTTAATTATATAGTTGCTCTAAGGCAATAAACATTTTGTAAGGCAAACAAGGAGAAAACAAGAATTCTAGGAGTGTAGCAAATTTAAAAATAATTTTATTGTTGCAGTATCACCATGCTAATTCTTTTTTCTGCCTTGAGAAATGAGGAAAGATTGAAGTAAAGGTTAATTTTCTTTTTAAGTAGTAGACTGAACTCATACATAATGTAATTTAATTGGAGTTTCACTGAAGACAAATTTGGTTCGTTATGTCAGACTTGTAAAATGTGAAATGAAAGTGAATTAACAAACCCTGAACTCACGCTAGATCATGAAGATTTTGAAGTAAAAGGAATGGACTGCAGTGGGGGAATGTGTTGGGTGAAATCTTATCCCCATGTAGTTTTGTGGTCAAATTCCCATTAATATCAATAGCAGTAAGATTTTGTCTTTCAGATCCTACAGTAGCCTATTTGGAAGGTTGTTCTTCATTCAGGACATTTGTTTTACTGCATCAGTGATAAGAAATGCCCTTCTCCATGCAAAACAAGGGGAATAAAGTCAGAGTTACAGACCATTAGCTAACATCCTAATTACAATTGTCATTAAAGTACATTTTTCTGTGGTTGTGAATGATCTGAGAGATGCTCTGATGTCAATGATTTATAGGGAGTAAAAGGCTGGTTGACCAAATTTAAGATGGTCAGAATTATTATTGATTCATTTGGTCACAGTTGACTTTTAGGACTAGTAGCCATCATTTAATTTAATAAGCTTTAGAAATATGGTAGCCAAATATCTGCTTTAAAAGGGAAGCAAAATATTTCTCTGGCAAAGGTCTGCCCTTTTCCAGAGACACCTTTCCCACCACAAGCAGATAGGTATCCTTGACAACAGCAGGACGTGGACATTGATACGTACACAAGGGCATCCCCACGTGCTAGAAAGTACTGATGTTTCCTGGGCTATGGAAGAGAAAGAGACAGAGGGGAGGCTTTCAGAGGGATAAAAGAGGAAGAGATCGGTAAGGGTCGCTGCACACTCAGCAGCCTTAAGAACTGTGCTGTGACTGCATCTCTTCTGCCTTTTCCTCAGTCAGAACCTAGAAGTTGTTAGCTAATTAGTTTGTTTGGGGTTTTTGTTTTTTTCTTCCTAGATAGGAAAAGAAATTTATTTATTTGAACAAAGTATTTTTCTCCAAATTAGAATCTTGTGTCAGGCAGCTCATATTTAACATTTTCTGGAGCATCTCACTGTTTCCTTGTGAGAGAGAGAGGCTGTAAGTAATGGAAGAAATCCTTCAAACTGACAGTCAGTTTCTCAGGAAATAAAAATGAAACTTATAAACTGTCTGCCTTCTCTTCATAAAATGCTGGATATCAGAGGACTTTATTATTTGGTCAGTGCTGCCTGGGCTTTACAAAGCTGCTGGCTGGTTGCCTCTGTGCGCTTCTTTCACTGCTGCTTCATTTTCTCATTATTTCCCTATGTCATTATACTTCTCGGTGTGTTAAAAAATAATTTGACAAAGAGCAAAGTAGTCCCCCACAAGATTAATTCTGCAGCCAAGTCTGTCTGCTTTACAAATTGATGTTAGTGGTACAGGCTGTTTTGCCTGCTTATGCCATGTGGAAAATGTCACTGTGAAGGAGTAGAAAGTGACATTCACTGCAGCCTGGACGTGGGGTAGAAACTCTGACTGGCTCTAGTGATTAAGTAACCTAGACATTTGGATATTTTTCAGTGGTTGCCCCTGTGCAGTACACTATAATTTCATTTTAATGTAGAATTATCTGGGAAAAAAAAACCCAAACAATTTTTAATGCTTATATTTTATTATTTTTCTCTTTTCTGTAGTTGCTTCTTCCCAGTACTAGAAATTATTTTGATGTAATGAGTTTCCAGGATTCCTCATTCACTGTAATTGCTATTGATGGAACTTTGTTTGTCCTGTAATCTGTACAAACAATTTTTTCCACATCTGGTTTTTCCACCAAAAAGCAGTATCAATACTGCTCATGTTCTGCTGCTGATAGATCATTTCTATACTTCACATGCAAGCATTATAATATTCCCTGCAAATCAGACTGTAGTAATTATTGTTTGCCAGATTTTTTTGCTGTTTGTATCCATCCAGAGTTTCTTCTGGTGATATAGATAATCAAGTCCAGTTAACTAAATGTCGAATTCTTGCAGATTAAGGAAAATGCTCAAGTATCTCTGATAAGGCAGGAACAGGATGTTTAGGTCTAGTCTATCACACTCTTAAATTCATAGATCTCCTGTATTGGTTTTGCCCTCCTCCACAGTACCAGGTATTGCTGCATGTAGGGCTCTTGTTCTTCATGTGTCTGTGTCCTAACGAAGGTAACAGCTTATTAAATATTCTATTTAGTAACATTCTGTTTGTTCACAATCTTTGCAGCTGGCACTATCATTTCAAGAAGTATATTAGCGTTAATCCATCATAGTTTATGTGATTTAAAATCAATTAAAAATATAATTCATGAATGTGTACAGAAATAGATGACTTGTGTTGTTGTCTTGACTGAAACCTATTTTGGTTATTCCCAAGACTGGTCTTACACATCAAATAGCTTTCTTCCTTTCAGTGTATGCTATGAAAACCACCATATAATTCACCGCCCCTTCAGTTGTGCAAGCAAATACCTTTTGTGTGTGTGAATACTGTTATTTAACTACTTTGTGTCATAGGCAATTTAGCATGAAATTATATTTGGGGGTGTGGTTATGAAGATACACACATGCTTATACGTTTGCTAACCTTTTGTCTGTGTGATTGGATACAGAAGAGAAAGGGCTCATCATTCCATTATTAATGTGAAAATTTCTTTTGTGTGTCTTCATGATATTTTTTATTGTTATTGTTGGACCCTTTCCCTGTGGCTTTTGAGTAGTGCAATGCAATAGGTTTTCGACACATCTGCCAAAAGTTTTCAAGCAAAAGGACCAAGAGCAAAAAAATACGGAGAACTGCTGAAGGTACTACATGTTTGTGAAGTATTTCAGATTTGGCACATTAAAGAAGGTGAAGGAATTGAAGGACTGGATATATAAAGCAGCAGAAAACCAAAGCAAGACTGCCTTTTTCAGGTTGCTCCCTGGTCAGGACACTCACATGTTGAGGACTTGTGCTCAGGACTCCTTTGCCAATGGGGATATGACTCTGAATCCTGCCTGTCAAGAGAATTCCCTTCCCATTCTTCAGGGGTGGGTTGCCCACAGACCTGTATGCTCTTGGTCTGTTTTGCATGGAGCAAAATTAGGTGAAAAGTGAATGAGCATGGAGGCAGCCTGGAGATTAGGAAATGCCCTTTCAAGTTTTGGCATCTGGGTCCTTTACCTTGTTTTGGTGAATATGTGAAAATGACGTTTGGATTGGATCAGCATCTGTGGGAATTGACTAAGGGAGAAACCACATGATAAGGTGAACACTGGCTGTCGGGTGAAAAAAGGATGGAGGTTGCTCTTCTGTAGCTGTTTATTAATGTTTCCTTCACTCTAAAATGACCCCAATATTGAACATTTAGCTTAATGAATTAAATCCAAAAGAAAAAGTGTCCTATCATTTTACCTGCAAGATGGGAGAAAACTCTATTTCCAATTCATACAAACATTTTTCCTCCACTACTGAATTTAGCTACAGACTGAAAAAGTCAGTTATTTGAGCATTTCTATTTAGTCTAATATCCCTAATCTTGTACTGAATAATCTAGTGTTTTCTGTGAAAACTCTGTTCTTTAGAGCTTGTTTGCTCTTGAAGCTTTGTAGTTTTTCCAACTTACTGCAATAGTAAGAGTAGTAGAGACACGCATCATTTAGAAAGCCTTTTTTTGTTTTTTAAATGGCAGTGCCATTGAAAACTCCCTGGAAGAACTTAGTGCAGAAAATCAGAAATCCCAGTAATCACCAGATAAACTGGTACTGTCAGTGCAGCCAATGTGAAATCAAATGTTTTTCCTAGGATGACAGGACCATTATTATTTTCTTTCCTGCTCTCCAAAGGTTTGTATTTTGGGCTCATGAAATGTATTTTTTTGTATTTTTAAGCTATTTGCCGTGTGTGTCACCAACCCTTCTTTTTTTCTCCTTGTTAGGAGCAACGTCAATCTCCTCCTCTGAATGTACCTGAATTGGAAATGCCAGCATTTACTGCAACAAAAGTATCTCAGTATTCATGCCAGAGGAAGACAACTTTAAATAACTACAACAAGAAATTCACGGTAATATTAATTCTATCAATAAAATAAAAACTAGTGTAATTAGAATAATTAATATGGTACTTGCCTCAGTATTTTCTATGGCACCCTCAGCAAATTCATGAGTAAACAGGCAGCACAATAACAATTTAAAAAGTTATAAATCTTCCATACTTAAATTAAAAATGAGTGCAAGCTTAATTGCATCCTCTAGGTATTGCTGAAAGCTTAACACAGTGGATCTTTAAATACATTAATAGTTCATAAACGCATGAATTTTTAAAACAAATGATAGAATAACATTCCAAAAATGTCTTTTAGCCTTTCATTACAGTCTTATTTGACAAACTGCATGTATGATAAACAAAAGTTTGGTTTAGGTGAGTTTATGGTTCTTCACAATTGCTGTGCTGTCTTTTGGTTTGCCCAAGTGTTCAGTTGTTCAAAGTATGGTTCTAAACTTTAGATTTTCACAACTGAGCAGTTACTAAAACAGATTGCATGTTAATTACTTTAACATCACCAAACCCCCTTTGAATTGCCTAGTTAAATAGAAATCTTGGAGACTGTCATATATCCTAGTTAATGCTCATAAAATTGCACATTTCAGAGGGTAAGAAAAGTTTGAGCTCTCTGGTCTAAATACCTCTGGAGTTATTGTGCCTAATGGCTCCTCCTGGCTGGCTCCAGATACTCAGTGACCACTATTCAAAAGGAAACATTTCTCTGAGACTATAATGTAGTGTAGTCTAAATACATCTGGCATAGTTACATGCATATGTTTCCACTATAACATCAAACACCTCCTCATTTTTCTAAAGCTTTATTATCTAGTTATTATTTATAATTTTTATGATTCTACTTTGTGTGTGCCTATAAACACACACAAATCTTTCAAGAAAATATTATTTTTAAGATCCATGTAAAAAGAATAGCAACAGATACCAGTTATTTGTGAATATAAACCCTTTACAAGGTAAATACTAAAACCTCTCTGAATTCAGAACTAAAGACAAACCTAGAAGCAACTAAAAAATGTCTTGATCTGGGAATGCACAGTTAAAAATTAAACAACCTAAAATTTGGCTTGTAGTTATGCTTTGAAATAATCATCAGTTATATCAATTACATGATACTATTTATGCTACTCAGGTTAAAGTGTTTGCTTATTTACAAAAAGTCCCTTTTTGAACAATGTTATGGGAATTGAGTTTTGACCCTTTTTTCAGCCTGAGGTCCCTCCCAACCCCAATGATTCCAACATTCCCAAAACTGCTTCTTTTGAAATAGCTGTATTTCCCCACCTCCTGCTAGAAAAAGAGGGCTGTGATTGTAACCATTTAACCTCTTGAAAGCAGCAGGTTTTTTTCACTGATTATAAATATCAAATACAAGCTGCTGTGGGGGAAAATGTCAGACCAAACATAGTATGACTGAAACATTATGTAAAATACCAAATTTAGTGGAGAAATAGGAAGTAAGTGTCTTAGTTCTACACTTCCTGAAAAAAGGGCTCTTTGCTGAATTGTCTGTATTACAACATTTTGTCAGACATTTAAAAGGTAAAAATTTAAAAGGAATGTGATGGATAATGGCAAAATAAAATGGTTGCTCCCAGAAGGCACAAGGTTGTTGATTTTAATTTTCATTAACATTTAAACCACATTATTTGACTGGTTTCTGTTATACCTGTGTTATCCAGAGGCACTCCCTAAATTACTTCCAGGTTTATCAATGCAGCTGTGTTAATGTCAAAGTACAACTTGTATTTGATAAGTGAATTTAGCTGAACACTTTAGAAGAGGGACAGTTTGATGATGGGAGTACTGAGATTCCCTTCTGTTAGCCTATACATCAAATGTTTCTGAGTCTGAGTAGACACTGGATTTTGTAATGACAAAGGTGTCAGTTTTTCATCTTTAACATCTTTTGAGAGTAACTTCTCCTAGTGCTGTATTTTGTTTCTGGAGGTGGAACTGGGCAAGTTTATAATACTTGAGTCTGTCTAGAATCAGCATCTTGACAATAGTAATGGAACTCCTTAGGGCTGTTTCTCTTATTCCTTACAGCCAAAGCTGGCAATAACAGCTGCAGGGCTGGGTGTTCATGGGCTGCCAGAACTGGCTCTTGCCCTGGAGAACTGCTAATTAGTCTGCCTAATGTCACAGGAGCCTGATTTTTAGATTTGCTGTTGTTTTGTTGGCCATGTATTAATCCTGTAATTCACGTTCTCAAATAAAAGTGTTCCAACAGATTTTTCAGCGCAAGCACTTAGCAAATGCACTGAAGCATTGGTATAATTCACTTGTGCATGCTGTGGGCAGCCAACCATTAAATGACAGATTTTCCCTGGGTCAATACCATACATCCTGAAAATTGAGTCCAAACCATCTTGAGTTATGTGTTGATGGTAGCATTTTGTTGTAACAACCTTATTCTGTGAGCCAGACTTGTTCCCTTTTCTTACAGATTTTGTTTTCTTTGGTTAGCTTGTTTTCTGATCATGCCTTTAACAGGGGTACAAATATTATTTGCTAATGCATTCTTGATGAACTCTTGGATTCTTCCTTTTACTGGACTTTGCCCTGATACGCTGTATCAAATTCCTCTTCCAAATAAGTGTAGTTGTGTTTGAGAAAGTGTAGTAATTACATTGGAACAGTCACTAATAGGCAGCAATGTGGGTACAGCAGGATTTGTATGTCCTGGTTTCTTGGGAGAGGCACTTTTGGGGACCTGATTTCTGAAGAAATTGATACTTAGTGATCCTTTTTAATCTTGAGTCATGTTCTGTGTATATTTCATCATGAAAGACTATTTATTAAAAATAAATAGCAGAGATATTTGATGAGAGCTCATGAGGAAAATGTGGTGGTTTAATATACTGGGTGCAATTTCTATTTTCAAATGTCTCATGTTTCCTGTCTGTAGCAATAGCCAGAAAATAACTCTCAGAAAGTTGCAACAAACCAGTTTTACACATGGAAGAAGCTACAGAAGAGTTGGCAAAAATTCTAGCCAATGGGGCAAATTCTAGCCAAATAATTTATGAGCTGTTGTGCAGTCAGGCTTGTTGTGTCAAGATACCAAGGAGTGGCATTGTGTTTCAGTTGATGGAGTAGAAGGGCAACTGCTTCAGTCTTCGTGCAGTCTTTGGGTCACAGTGCACTGTGATCCATGGCCTCAGGGTATGCGGGCTGAGAACCTCTGCCACAGGCTTTGCTGACCTGGGTGTTCTAGGAATGCATCTGAACACATCACCCTGAGTCCACAGGTGAGCTGTGGCTGCTCAGATGGGTAAAGCTGCAAAACAAAAGAGCAGATCATTTGAGTGGAGTCTGTACCTCAGCAAGTTTCCTTTATGTTTGTCTTAAATATTAATGTTATTATGGAATATAATACTACAGTGTTGTTCTCTGGCTTATTTGGAGCTATCTTTCCTCTCCCAGTGAAAATAGACCCTTGGAGGCTGCATTGTGTTTTCTTGTGCTGTGCCCAGGAGGGGTTGTTGGATTTGAATACTAATATCAGACTGCAGTAAAATTCAGAAAGACATTCTTCTGTGAGGAAAATACAATTTAATTCTTACAGAAGAAACCAATTAAGTCAGAGGCAAATTGTTCTGTGATTCTGAGGTTTATCGTTAATGCTACTGAATGTAACTTTGCTTTGGCTGTTACTCATGGTAATGAGAATGTGGATGTTTAGCGTGGGAAAGATGCCTGGTTTCCTTTCCACTATGTCAGAGAAAAAAAAAATTTCTTTTTTATTTTTCTTCTTTTGTAGCTACAGAAAAATGTATCAGTTATGCCAGTGGCTTAAGGAATTATTATTATTATTCCATTTTAAAACGGACTTCAGAAGATCCTTTTGTTTTGATAATGAACTTGGGAGCTGTATAGTGGAAAACCACTAACTGAATGGATACCCTTAATAACGTGTAGTGTCCCACTGACATAGCTTACTTCAGTAAAAATTCTCCACACTGCACCTCAGAATTGTAATGTGAATGTGTGCAAAGTGTATACCTATTCAAAATTAATTGGTGGTTTCATCTAAGGAGTAAATATCCATTCTGATTTTTGAGATAAGTGGGAAGGTGCTTTGTAAAATACAGATTATAAATACATCTTTACTTTTCAGCGATCCAAATTTGTATGATACATCAAGGCTATGTTGCTTCCTTTGACCATATTAATATATGTAATACACATTTTTTATTTTATATTATTACACAGTGTGTCTTTTATGTAGGGCATTGTTATGTGGTTAACACTAACTGCATTTCTGTGCTGTGTCAACAGATCTTTTCTCACATTTGTATTGTTTTCTTTTACATCATGTGGAATAATATGGAAACTTCTCATGAATTCCACTCTGTTTCAAGAAATGAACATGTTATTTGTTGGTTAATATGAGGAGCAACTGGAACTAACATATTTATTTCTAATAATAGTGTTTATGCAAGGAGATCATGCGCATTATGCTCTTATTGTTTTTCTCTCAGCTCCTTTGTTTTTCTAGCTGATGTAAGATAACATGATAAAATCTTTGGATCTGGAAGAGTGTTGGTCTTTTCACTTCGGACACAAAACCAAAAAAACCAGACTGAACAAAAATGGGTAATTTCTTTTAGTTGGAAGTCACTTTAGTCAACACTAAACAACCTGTAGAGTTTGGCTTAAATTGCTTAATTCTTCTTGAAATAAACACCTGAAAATATTTGTTTTCTCTCTCAGCCTAGACAAAGGCCATTCATATGCCAGATATCTCTTCCCACTGAAATGCAAAATTGAGATTTACAGTGAATAAAGAGAGAAGAAAATTATTAGAATGAAAGCTGCATTCTAAAACTTTGGTCAGTTTTGAATGGACATGAAACACTGGTGATGCTGATGTGATGAGCAGTAGGACCTGTCCTTTGTATTTGCAACTTACTGAATAAACAAGTAGAAAAGAGTGATTTAGAGGGAAACCAATTTAACTCAAAGTGCTGTTCTGACTATAATAGTTTTTCAAACACTTGCCTACTTTGTAGGATTTTTGGTTTTTTTTAATCACAATTTGCTATTTTGGCAGATTGAAGTTACTTGTACAATAGTGTGTTAGTATTTTTTAAATTTGTGCTGCAAGTGTGCTTGCAGACTCAAGTAAGACAGGGGTCTTTTTTATGAGAGATGCTGTACAAGCACATTGTTAAGAATTCAAGCCCTGGAGTGTTCACAGTCCTAATAGAGAGCAAATGGAAGATGCCAAGAGAAACAATGGCAGGGAGGTGTGAAGAAGCTTTCCAAGGTCTTGCAGCAGAGGAATTGTGAGTGTAGGCATGGCAATAAGACAAGTGCCCTCTCCATGAAGCTGTAATATTTTCTTTACAAAACAGATTAGATTTCAAATACGTTTTTTGGTGCGGTAATATTGGTGGTGTCTGTTCTAGCAGAGTCTTAAACTGAGTTTATTAAAGGCTGTTTTGCAAGTAGCAATGGAGCTGCTCTGACATCGTTGTTGAAATGAGCAGGATAGTATGAAATAGAGAATTAGTTTGTTTTGCTTTTCTGCATGACTTGTACTCTGATATTCATGCTGAATGTTATTGGGTCAGCTGTTCAGCAGACAGAAACCACCATGGTCTTATTATTTTTTTTTTTTTTTTCTAAGAATCATTCTCATACATTAGGTTATTATTATTTTTTTTTTCTAAGAATCATTCTCATACATTAGTTGAGAATCTTGCACTTTTTGTTGGTTTCACTTGTGTGATTTTTAGCATTTATAATATTTTAGTCTGCATTTTTGCATATGTAAGATGATTACTGGTAATTTGGTGTTGTTAATGATATCTTATTAGTTCTTAAATACCAGATATTAAATGAGATTCAAAATTCCTCTCTACATCTGGCACCTTTCTTATTTTTAACACAATTCAGCAAAATCTTAGAGTACTTTTGGACCTGACCTGCTGGAATCTGAAGTGCATTTAAATCCCAAATTTTTCCATAGTCCAAGACTCACCAACAAACATTCCACAATTTCAGACATGGAAGTAGAATTTTCCATAACTGAAGAACTGAAATGTGGCCCAACTCTGTTTCACATTTAATTAGAGCAGACCCTGCAGAGTACTCTGAAGATCATGAAATTCCCATGTGCTGGAAGTCTCTGGAAATTTAGTTTCCTTTTATACTGGTACTTTTTAAACAGGTAACTGGAATATTTGTCTGATTGATAAAGTGGAGGCAAGGTGCTTCATGTAAGACATATAAAAGTTTAGAATAAATGGTCAATAACTTTCCTTTTTATATCACCATAAGCAGACTTCACCAGAGATCTATTACATTGTAAGATTTTTCTTAGATAATATTAGAGTTTTATATGTTTTTCCCCTCTACAATATTACTCAATATGAACTATACTGTTTAATAGACAGCAAGTCCATTTGCTGTCTTTTTTTTTTAAAGAAATATCTTATTAAAAAATGTCAAAAGCAGCTTTATGTTAAAAGACAGATCTGTAATTAGTTGCAGCATTTGCAGGCAATGTTTATTTTTGTACAGAGAATAATGAATATTCAATACTCTTTAATTGTTTATTTTAAACAGCTTAATGAGCTTCACAAAGGCAGGAAAACAGTGAAAAATGCAAACTAGAATCATAAAAATGCTTTGATTATATTTTCTCGTTTACTATCAACAGCCTCTGGGTAAAATGCTCTGTGTGGTTGTATTTTTCGATAGTGATGGTGACACAGCTTTTCTGAAAACTGCCCTCCCACCAGTGGGAAGGGACTGACACCTCTCTACAGCAGGGTTAGTGCTGGGTTATGCGGACACAATTATCACAATGGCTGATTATTCAGTGTAGAACACTTACCAGATGTGCATGTGAGAGACTGCCTTTTGGGAGTGAGAAAAAACATCCCTAGATTTTTTGAGCAGTCTAATCAAGAAGATGGCTTTGCCAGTCTCTGCCATTATTAATGCATGCTGCTGAGCAGCTACTTTTGGGAACTGGGAATTTTTCTGGATATGTTTATCAGTATAGACTATTTTAACAAGAATGTAGCAATTATATCTTTTTATCTCTGCCCCGATTAATGCTTTTAGTGTTAACTGCAGTAAGAAATTTTTTGCTGAACACTGCTTTCTTGAGTATTCCTGCACACAGATTATAAAGAGAGAAAAAGAAAGCAAAAGTAATCTTAATTTTTTGAGTTAAACTGTAAATCTCACTTGAAGCAACAGCATGTTCTATTGCATAGTAGGAAAGAATCTTTAAAGCTGATAAAGAATAAAAACTGTAAGAACTGGGGAGAACATCCAGAAAACCCCACAGCAGAGGAAACATCTGACTCCTTACCCCACTTATAAAATATATTTCCCCATTTGCTTTGCAGTACTGTCTATGTTGTGTTTTTTCTTTCTTATACAAACTGGGATGAATCCATGTTGCTCATGACCTCAAACTGGTAGTTTCACCTTTTTTCTGCATTACTTCTCTTTCTAAATGGAAATTATAATGTGCCTGTGTTTTACCAGAAATTGTGTAATTACATACAACATAATCTGTCAAGTAAATAAAGATCTTAAATGTGTGTGGGGAAAAAAAAGCAGTTGAATAAATCCAACAATTAGCTCCTGCAAGAGATTTAAAGACAGCTGTTAGGAGGCTAAGGCTTGTGCATTATTTTTCTAATAATTGGAGTTTTTGTTGCTGTTGTTGGGTTGGGTTTTTTTTTGTTGTTGTTTTTTTGTTTTTCTTCCCCCCAAAGGAGCATTCTCTTTCCTCTTATTGATTCCTTATACCCAAAGGCTAGTTGAATGTAAATGATAATTGAAACTTCCAGATCAGGCATGTTGCTAAACATCTGTCCTTCTCATGAGATCTTTCATGAAACGTTATGAAAATGAAATTTCACAGCCTTTACTAATGAGGGTAGCTGGTAAATGAATATGCAGCTAAGGGGAGGATTCTTAGAGTGAGACAGACAACAGGTGACTGATTCTTAGGGAGACCAAGGAGTAAAGTTATATTGGTTATATAGAATAAAGCAAATTTCCTGTAGCAAATCCTATTTTTATACATTTTAACATATCAGTGCAGGTAAAAAAAGGTGAAATGGTTTTGTTCAGCTAAGGTACCTATTTCTTCTAAAGAAATACTGTCAAAACAATTAAGATTTTTTTTTTTTGTTAAGAGGAAAGTTTTGCAAATCCTAGGGTAAGTTAACACAATGTTTTCTTGAAGATATAGAGTAAAACCTTCATTTTGTTTCAATGAGACTATAATGTTTATTATCTAAACAACACACCATGTCAGATGGTCTGTTTTTCTAGAACTGACCAAACAATGAAATGTAATATGTAAATAATTGACATTCATTGTGAAAGGTATATTTAATTTTAAGAAATTGTTCTATTTTAGTGAGCTAAATGATGGTAGTTCAAGTAAAATCTTGTTGTTGTTTAAATGAGTCTGCATCCATTCAATGCAGGGTGATAGATGCTGTTTTCTATTCCACAGATGTAATAAAGAGCTGACTTCAGTGGATTTGCTGTCATGTCAGTTAGTGGGGTTGGGACAGACTCTCCTGGAGATATTACACATGTAGAATTTAGGATGTACAAGGCCTGCTGGTTTTTACTGGCCTTTATCTTCCAATATAAAGCACACTTAAAAATCAAAGGAAAATCTAAAATTATTTTTCTTTAAACTATATAAACTCTGTATTCATTACAAATGAAATGAAATTTGAGACTGAACATGAACAGTGAGGGCAGGAAAAAGACACTTAATCTTTTTCCTTCCTACTGTCCGCTGCAGTCATTGCTCTGGTAAGCCATTTGCTGTCTCTTGATTTTACTCATATTTATTCCAAAACCACTTCTGAACAGGCCTACAGCTCTGGGAAGTGGTAATTGCAGGCAGATGCACACTGACAGCCACTTCTCTGAGTTCTAGGAAAATATTCTGAATAGTAAAAGTTTCTTCTAGTAATGGTCCACTCTTAAGCATTTCTGAAGAAATCACTTAATTTTGCAGTTGTGAAATTTTTTGAGGTCTGTGCAAGATTTCATTCAGAACTTTTTTTTCCAGCTGCTAATCAACTAAAAACCTTCATAAGTTCTTTGGTTATTCACAAAATTACTTTGCAGCATTTGTTCTCTCTCCAAAGCTGGTATTCTACTGTGGCAAGCAGCAAAAGAATGCCTCTACACCGCTGTGTGGTCTGTTCCCTGCATTTCATTTCTAAAATTTGCTACTATTAAGATACATATTTATATATATTCTGGGAGGGAAACAGATCTCAAAGCTGCATAAATTGCATATGGATTGTTTTAAAAAAACCCCTAACTGTATGGACATTCTTCAGGTATTTTTGAGTGCAATGTTAAATAAACCAAATCATGGATAGCTGGAGAACCATAAAGGAAATGTGTTTCTATTTGCATAGGTTATACATCTGAAAAATGAGGAAAAAGAGAGTTTGTTCCCTAAATTACTAAATTAGAAGCATGGTCTCATGTTCAAAAAGATGAAGGTGCTTTCCAGTGTTGCCACAGTTTCCTATTTGGTTGTATCTGAAAATGCAGATGTTACATGCTGATCTGCTGGATTTCTTATGGTTGGGCATAATTCTAAAAATTATGGCTCTATTTCACATTGTTTTATTAGATCTGCACAGAATACAGAAGGCATATCTCACAAAAGGTTTTCAAGTTAGGCTCTGCTACTGATCAAAATATTTTCATATATTTTGTCTCTAAAATTTGTCTCTAAAATACCATTTTTATGATACCGGGAAAACGTCAAGTTATTAGAAAATTAGTCTGCTTTTCTTTTTATGAACTCTATCTTTTCACCCTAAAAAACTAATTCTTGAATTATCATACAAAGTAACCTTTTTTTGGAGCATACTGAATATTTTAAGCTTTTATTAAACTTCAACTTTTTTTTTTTCTATACCTCGCCCTGTCCCAGGATGCCTTTGAGGTAATGGCTGAAAATTATGAGTTCAAAGAAAGTGAAATATTCTGCCTGGAATTTTTAAGGGCAGCTTCTTTGCTGAAATCTCTTCCATTTCCAGTAACGAGAATGAAAGATATACAAGGGTTGCCCTGCATGGGAGACCAAGTCAGAGATATCATTGAGGTAATGTACTTCTGAATTATCTGACAATAGATTCTTTTACAGATCTACATTGACAGGTCACAGAGAGGAGCACTGGTATCTGTGTGTATGTACACAACCTTCTGTATTTCCTGTAATAACAATGTGCTATCCTTGTTTCTAAGAATGGAATGGTTTCTGGAAACCTCTTGTAGTAACACAAGGCTCTGTCATGGAAACTCCACTCTTAGGAATGAGGGGAACAAGTGAGTAAATACAGAGGAATAAATAAAGCGGTATCAGCTTTGCATGTAATTTTTAAGGGCTCACTCTGATTTGGATGCAACAGGTTAAGTGTTAATAGTTTTGTTCATGTGACTTCTGCCCTTGGCAACATCACTTTGCTCACCTGAATGCTTTATTAGAAATACTATTTTTTGCAAAAGTGGTAAATATTTTAGTACTCTAATGTTAAGTCTTACCTTGCTATGTTATAGCAAGTTATATATAGTTATAGCAGAGACTTTTATCCAGGTGATGAATGAACTCTACATTCTTACAGGAACTTGGAGTGCCATTTTTTTTTTTTTTTTTTTTTTTTTTCTCATCTTTTTTTTTTTTTTAGTTCTTAGCCTTTTCAGGACTCACATCTCTGGGTGCTGTTATTCCAGCAGGCAACTGATCAGGGGTCTCAGCTGAGTGTTAGAGGGGTCATTGCTAAGTGTTGTTCTTGGCTCTGGCTCCTTGTTTGCCCCATTCCTCCAGTTAAGAATGTAACCCCTGAAGTGCCTTTAGTACCTTCTACCTGGGGGGTTGGAATTGCAGTCATGATCCCACAGAAAACAGGATGGTTTTTTTGGGTTATATTTGGTTTTCTTTGTTAGTTTTGTTCATAGTTTTTATCGGAAAGACTAGAAGTAGTGAAGTAGTGTACACTCTGCAAAAAATGTGTTTGTTCTTACAACGGTCTTACTTTTGGGAATAGAAAACTCAACTAAATAATGAAATCTAGTTTTCCGGACAAGTCATTGATAGCTTATGATAAATAACTGCTTTCTGGCTGTGACTTCATGGGTAAATAAGTACTGTGAAATATATTCCATGGTCCCGGTTTCTACTTCATCCTTGAGTAAATTTGTGAGTGAGTAGTACTGTGAATTTATTCTGTGGTTCCAGTTTCTCCTTCATCCTTCAGTAATTTTCTGTCTTTAAAAGGGTTGCAGAAGTTGATCCTAAGAGAATAAAACCATATGCTTGCTAAGGGTTCTGTTTATTGATTGATAAATATTGATAAAACTTGATTTTAGATTACTTTACTAAATCTTATAATTGTGGTAAGATCTTACAAATTGATTTTTAAATTTATTTTTTATAAGTAATATTTTTCTTTGTTTAGGAGATTATTGAAGAAGGAGAGAGTTCTAGAGTTAGAGAAGTGTTAAATGATGAGCGATACAAGGCATTTAAGGTAAATCCTTTGAGTTTTGTTGCTGTTGTTTAAAATTGTCTTCCCTTTTGTAGAACGTGGACAAACTCATCAATTTTATTATAAAGGAACAATCAATATCAAGTACAAAGAAAGATATGGAGATCAAGAAACTGTGATAAGGAATAATGTGAAATTATTTTCTATTTTTAATTAATGTGATGTATACCTAGTTGCTCTTAAGTGATGTAATGCATCCTCTTTGCTGTAAGTTTAATGCAATCGTGAGTTTATTTCTGTCTCAGCTGATTATCGTTTTAACACTACATTTCATTCTGGAATTAAAAAAATACCAGGTGAAGAAGATGACTCAGATCTATTGTAATTCTCTTTTGTGTGAGGCAGAAGGAGGGCTGGAGCTGTTTCTTCCTTAGGGAGATTGTAGAGTCATAGTCACACTACTTCATAGTTGCAGGGAATCTAAACTGCATAAATACTGCAGTTCCCATTTCCAAAACATTAATTGAATTCTGCATTAGAAACATATAAGATGAACAAATATTTTTTCAATTTTATCTGCATTTTTGATCACTATAAATACACTGTTTCTGTCTTCAGAAACATTAAAACAGAGTAAGATGGGACTGTTTAATGGTACTGTTTAATGGGACTGTTTAATTCTCCATGGCATCACTCAGTTTTACTTCAGGTATCCAAAGGTTCTTCCATTCTCTCTGACCTACAACACAGGTATGGAAGGATGTTCAGTGGCAGCTGTTGATGCCATCTATAGCAATATTCAAAAGGAGGTGTAGCATGTTCACATGTATAGCAGGATTCAAGGAGCAGACTTGCTTATTAATGCATGATTGCATTACAGCATGGTTGAGGAACAGCTATTAAATCTTACAGTTCAGGGTTTAAGAAAATCTCTTGAAGATTAGAATAGAACCTATCAGGGGACAAATTATCTCAAATATGCTTTATGCCTCATTTCACATGCAAAATTACAACAAACTTACATGGCTCTCTTGTTAGCTGAGCACGTCTCAACATTTTGGCTAAATTAGTTGTAACCAGTTGTTTCCACCAATTTTTTATGAGATTCTAAGAAGAATCTCATATTAGTGAATTCCTAGATTTTACTGTTTGTCATAGTCCTGGTGCCTGCTGCTTCACTTATGATTTAAAAGATCACTTCTGGCCCCAGGACCATGGTTATCAAATTAAGTTATAGTCAATGTTTAAGATGTAGGGACATGAATGCCTCCTTATGGAAGTGGGTGCTGCAGAGAGTGAGTTCACATAATTCATTTCACCAGCTGAAAAGAAGCAGTGCCCCCACACACAACTGAAGAAATGGGCTCCCTGTTACTTGTGCTGCACAGCTGACAGCATCTCTAGCATCTATAAATATGTTAAATAACAATGGGTCTTAGTATGGAAAGAAAAAAACCACTGTGCACCCTAAAAATTTGGGTGCACAGAATCCATTTTCTTTAGTTCTCTATCCCAGTGTTAATTAAATCTCTTAGAATTGTTTAAAACCCAGTAATAGACCCTTTTGAAAATATTTCTGCACCAGTAAAAACATTAAAAAGATAACAACCTAAGTATTTAAAAAATCACATCCTTTTATAAGCACACATGATTGAGACAAAGAATAGGTAATTTCACCCATTATATACAAAATCTGGGGCAATTCCTATTTAATATTATCCATTATTTTAATTTTTCTCTTTTTTAATCTTAATTATTTCCAATGAATTAATATCTTCACAAAACCACAAAATAAAGCTATCGTGGTTGGAATTCAGAGGTTGTAGATTCAATGGAGAACAGCAGTTATTCATGTCTTACACAGGTACTCACTGAATTCCATAAAAGTACAAATAAAGTCTGGAGAGCTTCGGTATTGACTAACTGAACTTAAAGAGCATGCATTTAAGCAAGCATGAAAGTTTTCCCTCTTGCTTTCATATCACTGTTCATCTGAGATATCGATCCATTGAATAATGCTTACAACAGCGACATTTTTGCTGTAGATATTTTCACAGGTAATAAGCTAGTGAACATTACTTTGGAATAAATGGAATATAACCACAAAAAAATTTCTGGTAGACTGGTAGATTTTGGTTTGTTTTAGGTTGTTTTTTGTGTGTGTGTTTTTTGGTTTTTTGGGGGATATATGTGTGGTTTTTTGTTTGTTTGTTCTGCTTTTATTTTTTGTTTGTTTTTTGTTGTTTTTGCCTTTTCCCCCCCTTTTTTTGTTTGCTTGTTTGTTTGGTTTTTTGCTCTTTTGTTTTTAGATCTGGCAGTGCATATAACACAAAGCTGTAATGTCAGTCAAATTATGAAGATAATCTTGTGATATCTCTTATTCTATCAGGTCAGTGTCAGGGAATCGAGCTACCTAATGTTGCTGTTTGCATTTCTATTAATAAATGGAGTAAAAATAAAGGCTACTACCCTTGTATCAAACCTTAGTTAAAAGTGTACATTTTGGTAAATTACATAAAGGTGCTGGGACTACTACTGTATTGTTTAGATCTCATGATAATGAGAACTGTCCATGTATAAAACCAGTTCTCTATTCAATGTAGTTATGCAAAGAAGGGAAGCTGAATTTGTATATTTTTATTATGCTATTTATCTTCAATGTAGGATTAACTCTGCCCATTACTTTCCTTGTGAAACCTTGTTGTTACCTACTTATTTTTAATTCACTGCTCCTTTAGAAAACAACACTGAAATGTGTATTTTCCTACCGACTTTAGCAATTTACTTCCGTCTTTGGAGTGGGAGTGAAGACATCTGAGAAATGGTACAGAATGGGTTTGCGAACTGTGGAAGAGGTAAAAGCTGATAAGACCCTGAAGCTGTCAAAAATGCAGAAAGCAGGTAAGGTGAAAGTGTCATAAAAACTTGTATCTCAGTGCTCTAAGAACTGGAAAACAGAAGCACAGGGGAAGGCAAAGTTCATTTATACATCTGTTCTCTTGCTGCAGAGTTGTGTCAATACTGAATTATTGGGTGAAAATAGTACTTGGACCAGCTGAGCTCCTAATTAAAAATAATGTCATAATGTCATTCAAAACATAGGAATATGCATATTTTTAAATTGCTTGCACGGATACCAAATGAAATCTCTTATACATGAAAATATTAATGGTTCATTATTGCACAGGTTGTGAAAAAATTACAAAATTGGGAAAACCCAGAATTAGTTTTCAGAGGAGATCTGTCTCCCTCAAGGCAGCCCTACTTTAGTGATAGATCTAGACTTGTAATAAAGTACTTATATAATTCTTTCCATAATCCTAGCACATCTTATCTTTAAAGTGTTAAACATGGTTATTTGAATAATGTTGCTTCCCCACAGATTCTGTGTGTGCACTGTTTTCTTAAATAAGTGAACTATTTAAACAAAGGAGTTAGTTATATTAAGGAAAACATATTCTATAATATGACACTAAAACAATGTAACTTTATTTTTGCACTAAATCCATGTGCTTTATATCACCTCAGAATCCCTTGAAATTCATGTGCTTTATATCACCTCAGAATCCCTTGGATCAGCTTTCTTATATTTATGCTCCTTTGTCCTTTTTTCTTTTACATGTCATATTCAAGTGCAAAGCAAGCTGCCATACTGGGTTCTTTTGACACAACCTCTGTGATCAGAAATAAGATAGCTGGGGTATTTCACATACTTCTGAGCCCTGTACTTGTGTAGAACACCATTATTTTGGGAAGTCTGTCTTTTTGAATCCAAAAATGCCATTGATGGGAGCTGGTAGGGAAGTCAGAGTAATTTATAAATATTCAGGTCCTCAGATAGTGGAGCAATTATTGTGACTGATATATTGACAAATTACATGACAAATTATAATGACAAAAATATATATAAACTCTAAGGGCAAAGATGAGGGAAGAAAGAGGCTGTCTCTGGCCTGTGATCCCTTGCACCCACACCACCTGTGATTTGGGCCTTGAATAATGCTGTGTAGATTTTGATATTTCTGTGGAGTGATCAGCACTTTTTGCCTTTGATTTCCAGGGTTTCTCTACTATGAGGACCTTGTTAGCTGTGTATCTAAGGCAGAAGCAGATGCAGTAAGCTTGATTGTCAAGAATGCTGTGTGCACATTTCTACCGGATGCTTTAGTTACCATAACTGGTGGTTTCAGGAGGTGAGTGAAAACAAATGAGGTCACTTGTCTGCTTTATTCAGGTACATTAAAAAGAAGATGTTTGTGTCTTGGAAAAATCAAAGAAGCTTGGTGGGAAAGTATCAGTGTTTGTTTTCAACTTCTTTTTTTTTTTTTTTTTGTGGGTTTGTTGGTTGGCTTGTTTTCTTTTCAAACAGGAGAGCAATTTTATGACGGTCTTGGGCTATGTGTTTTGTTACTGCAGATGGTTAGTTTTACTGGATCTGAATTCCCAAGGCTGAGACTATTCTAAGGCCATGTTTGAAGGAAAGACACAATAAATAGGCTTAAGGCAGTCTTGGTTTGGTTTTTTTTGGGGGGGTGGCTGTGTGTTAGTTTAAGGAGATCTTAGTCACATGAGTTTGAAATGTGCTGAGGCAGTTCGTAGTGTTAGAAGTATACTTGGATTAAACAGTTACTAAAATGACTATAAAGCACTGGATAAATTAAATATACACTAACCTCTGTATAGATGGGATGATCTCAGTGTTCCTTTCCTGGCTGATTTTTTTTCCTAATAATTTTGATTTTGCTCTGCAAAACCAACCCACAAAGCTGTTGCTTGGAACAATTTATTCTTTCAGCACTTAATTGAGAGCTTTCTTACAGCCACACAGCACAGTACTGAGACTGGGAATAGTCTTCAGGAGTTCTGCTTTCCTTGCTCTATTCTCAGTCCCCCATTATGACCTTCTCATTCTACATGTGATGTTCTTAAACCAAAAAGTCCCTCGTCAGCACCTTAGCTCTTGCTGCTTCATTTGTTACTTCATAACATTTTGACTATATTTTGAAAATAAAAATATCTTTCAAAAATACTTAAAGTATTCTTATAGAACTCAAAAGATACATTTCTGTAACTCTCATGCACCTAAAACTGGTATGAGAGAAAAAGACAGAAGAATATTAATAAGTAATGTATTACCTGTTTTATTTTGTAAGCCTAGATAGGTCACAGACTCAGTCCAGTGCTAAGTTAAGACCTTATATAATTATAATTTCTACATTACAGTTATTATGCTGAATGCTTTTATCATCTTTTAATTTAATGATGTTTATAATTATTCCTTGTATATCCCATATTTATTGTAAGAATGTTTGCATCCTCCAGCTACATAATTTCTATAAAACTGTCTGGTCAATAAGAACCATTAAGCTTCAGTAGGAACCCTGACTAGAAATATAAGAACAAGATAAAATTTTATGTTCAAAACCTCAAGTGTCATCATTCAATGAGTCTTTAGGAGACGTGTGATGGCACTCTCCCCACTGATGCAAATCAGTCAGGGACCCTGTGTTATTGGTAACCTGGATGTAAATGATTACACATGCCTAGATGGGTCAGAGCCTTACAGGTTATTTACTGAAAAGTCCCAGTTCTTCTAATATAACGTATTTGTGAGCTTTGTTGAATACTATTTGCAAAGTTTGAATCTCACAAATCTAATATAAGCCTTTTGTCTTGCTTATTCTTGTGGGGAGATATGATAGTCATTCTCTTTCTTACTAAGAATAAGCTTTAGTATCTCTAATTGTGTATCAAGCCAGAAGAGAAATCATTTAAGTATCTATTGATGCCTACTAGTGGGTAATTCTGTATACTAATTACATGCCTTTAAATGTACAGGAATATATTAAGCTGTAAGTTTCAATATGTCAATCCCAAATGATGTTTTTCCAGCCCATGGAAAATAAATGCTGCAGTGTAGGATTTGCAGATAACTTGATGGATTGAGGTACCTCTTTCAGGCACCTGTATTTTAATTGTTGAGTTGCAATAGGGTTGGTTATATCTGTTCTGTTTTGCCTTTCTCTTATAGAGGCAGTATTCTTCAGTAAGAAGTTTGTGTAAGTTAAGTAGCTCACGGTTTTCAATTACCAAATTACTTTTCGTTCTTTTCATCATTATATATTTTAATAAAATAGGCAAATTGTATCATTTAAACAATTCCCTTATACTACGCCTTGTACTGCTAACATAAGAGGAAAAATAGCTCATGATTGGTCTGAATAATATATTGATTCCCCAAGATCCAGATTTGTCTTGGTTTGTATTTCAGTTTGATAACTTGGAAAAAGTGAACAGTTGATTGTTTTCCTCCAGTTTTTTGATTGGAGAGTTGGAAGTCATGAGTCTCATAAACCTTACTACGCAGGAGAACTGGATGAATTACAATGAGCGATACTTCCATACAGCTATGGAGATTCAGTAGAGATGAAAGTTACATTATTTTCCCCAGATCTATTATGTACATACATGGATGGATATATTTAATATGTCACCAAATATTTTCCTTTAAATTCCTGACATGTCAAGAAAACAGATGATGTAAAAATTGTTTTAATAAAAATTAAGAAGCATAGTATAAAGTTAAAATTAGTAAGTTTTGTTTTGTTTTATTTTAAATCCCAGCAAACTTCTTTGTGGACTTTTCTTTGGGTTGATTCAGCTTGTAGCACTAATCTTCTGTATGGCTTCTTTTTCTAGTCTTGTAAAGAGTAAAAGAATCACGATGGTAACCCTTAATATCTTCCTAATTTGAAATAATTCAGGAGCAGAAATTAATAAATTAATGAAGTCTGGATGAGTTTATCCTCCTTGCTCTGCTACAGGAACACTTGGCTAACCACCTGTAAAAAACATTCCTCAAATTTCATTTAATATAGCTTGAATTGAAAGGTTGGGAGAGTTTTTCTTTTTTTTTGTCCTCTTCCAACATTTATCTGGGTCATTTTGAAACAGAAATTGCAACATGGAAATGCATGGAAATACAGAAGTAGAGCAATTGTAGTTATGAAATAAATAAGATACACCCACATGGTGTGGAATGTATTTCATTGTCTATTCAGGGAAGGTGTCAGGGAAGGTGACTGCAGAGAAGGAAGAACCAAAGGTGCTGATAGTGCAGTATAAATCATACCACAGACAATGTTATTCGGAAGCCTGAATTTGCCATGCCAAGTCTGTTTGAATTGGCATGGTATTATATTCAATGCTCAGCCTTTCTTATTTTGAGATTTAAGTTAATAAGACAAATTCTGAGGTGGGGAATAGCACCTCATAAGATAAAAAACCACTGAGGGTGAAGTTTCCCTTCCTACATAAACAGAGGCCCTGGGATGGGGAGAAAAAACCCCTTATTCTAATAAGCAACATCCCTGATTAATAATACGCTTGTCCCAGATATAGCCAAGGCAGGAGTGTAGTTCAGGCTAATGTGTGTAATCACTTGTAAATGCATTAAAGTGTGGAACTGACAACTTTGTTTCCTGGATATTAAAAGGGCAAGTTTTACTCTATGAAGAGAATGAAGGAGATTTATGTAGTAATAGCATTATCTCGTCTTGTGTATATCACTGCATGCTACAGAAATTTTTTTTCCTATTAGCAGTGTGTTAATACTATTAATAGTAATATTAGCATTGTTGTAGGGCTGTTAGCAATCACAAGTAGACAAATAACTTTGCAGTAGGTTTCATGGCAGTGAAACTGGAGGAGTTTTTCCCTTTTTCCTGTAGTTCCATGTTAGTATATGGCTTCAGAACAACTTCTAGAAAAGGTTGCCATGCACTGGAGCATTATGATGATACTCTGTAAGATCCTGGGTTTTAGTGAACTTGATTTAGCTGCTGATACTTGGTTTTGCCACAAGATGTGATCTAGATTGAGGGTTTCATAAGAGCAAAAATTCTTGGAGGAAGCACTCTATACTATATGTAGTTTATGGTTTCAATCTCTTTACTGGTTATTCATATCTCAATACATATACCCACAAGCCCCAAATTTGGCTGGAGAAGTTCAGGAAGGGATCTGGAATAAGAATTACATACAGTAATAACAATATTTTATATATATATATATATATATAAGAACTGCATTTTCAGGATGGCTTTCTGTGTGCTTTATCCATATAATTCACAAATTACTTACAAATTACATTTCATTTTTATTGTGTTGCATGTAGCACACTCAGTTGTGGTTAGCTCTGCAGCAGTAGAATTGTATTTCTATGATGTAAGGACATGGTTACTATATCATCAATATGCACTTATTTTTTAGAAAATTATCTAGTCGTCCTCTTGGTATTATGATTTCACTTCTCACTGTCTCAAATATTTACTTAGACACACTTCTGTTGGCTTCTCCTACCTTAGCCTTTAGAGAAAGTGAAGTAGACTAAGGAGACACTTTTAGGTAATTTTTCATATTGCAGTTCTTAAGAAGTTGTTCAAGTGTCTTGGGCATTGCATCATGAAGAGTAACTAGTGTCTCTTGTCTTTTATTTATCTTTGTGGGAGATTAATTTTTCCATGCTGTATCAGTCTTCAGGGAAGTTCTTTCCAGACTTTCTTATTGTTAATTCTGTCCTAACATGAACCTAATTGTAGATCACTATCTCCTTGCTTGAATTTTATATTATCTTTTAGAAATCAGGATTTGATGCTCTGTAACACTTGTAGATAAGAATTGTTAATAGAAAAGCAATGAAGAGAACAAAGGACAGGGTCAGTGTTTTTGTCAGGCACCACCGCCATACTTTTGTATATTACAATGCAAAAAATTCATTCCTGTGTGCAGTGACATTTCCTACAAGGAAAAGGGATGCATAAAGTAATGACATGGTACAGGACTCTGGTCTTTCCTGTTCTGTACCAAGAAAATAATTTAAAGATATCACTTCTTTCAGTCTTGGAGATAAAATAAGATGAAATAGCTGAGACAAAGAAACGCTTTGAGAGATTATTTTACAGGTTCATGCAGTGATAAATAACCAAGGTTATTGTGACACCTTTGTTTCAGAAATAAGACTTCTATATGGCATCTGAAATCACATTTATCTAACTGTGTTGGCACATGCTCATAAATGAGAGACTGTGAGATTGAATGTTTGAAGAATATTATGCTTTCCAAGCTTTTGGAATATGTGCAGGACTTTGTGGTTTATTTAACTGAGCTTGTCATGTGTTTTCTGGCTGAACTTCTTGATAAATCATAGAACATTTGATCACAAGTTCTGATCCTGATAAAAAACTCTATTTGACCTTTTGATATTGTATACTTCTAATAATATTATTCTTTTGGAGGCTGTAGATGTTCCTCAATGAGGTTAGAATACCTGACAATGACACCAAATTTTTTTCACTTCTCAGAGTAAATGTATTTGAAGTCCTATTACACAAATTATTTTCTTTCTCCTCAGCTCTAGTATTAAAATAGTTCCAGACTTACTCACTAAACTAATAGAATTAATTTTGCAAAAGATTCTTTCATTAAGTTTTTAGGCAAACTCCTAAGCAGAGATTTCTTATTCTACTTACACATTGTTACAGTGTACCTTTGCATTTATGCTGTTCTTAGGTACGGTTATTTCTATGCTTTTCTTTTACTCCAAAACACAAAACTGTGGTAAGGAAAGATATAAACTGTATCCAGGTACTCAAGTCCAAATACTGTAATTTCTGCTCACTTTTTTGTACTGCTGTTAAAATAAGTAAATTTTTTTATCTGCTGGTATTTCATTTTTTTTTCCAGAGAGAAATCTGCTATAAAGGAGCAGTGAGGCAAGCTGCTCACTGAACATTTCAGCTGATATAGTAGTTTGCACACACTCTAATTTAAGCAGATCCTGGAATAATCTAGCAATTATTCCAGCAACAGACTGAAGAGACTGCTTGGCTATCATTCATGAGCACAGCCTTTCCTCAGATAAACTGTAGCCTACTTTGGATGAGACTTTTAACCTGGAGATGTTCTAATCTGATCTGGCTGGTTTTTAAGATTATGAAAACAGCTTTCTGCTAATTTTCTCCCTTTCCTTTCCGTTCTGTTCCCGTTCCTTTCCCGAGAATTTTGGATTAAAAGGCAGATGTCGGTAGGTCGTTCTTCGGACTTAGATGTTTATTGTTTTCTTATCTATGGCACAGCTGCACGGGATGTGCCTCTTAGTTAACAAGGTGGAAAATGGCCACGAGTTCTAACTTCCAAGGTCTTTTAAGGTCCAAATTACCCAGTAATGGAATGCCAAGTAATTTATTTTTATTTATAATCCAAAAACTAACTATTCATGATCCACACTGCAGGTTTTTTGACCCAATAACAGAACACCCAGATTTGTGAAGAAGGAGAAAAGAAGAACAAATCCACACCCCAAATCCTCCATATTGTTACATATATCCCAGAAACCAAAATTTTCTAAACCCAGGGTTCCAACAGCTTTCCTTATCAAACTCTCTAAGATTAGAAGTGTTTGAACTTGAGGTATTGATATGCTGCAAGTAAAAATATTCTGTGGAAGGAGTTAGGAACACTGCAACTGTGAAAGAACAGAGATCATCACTGGTTTCTGTTTTTAATTTTCTGTAACCATTAAAAATTAAGTTGGGAAAGGAGAAAATCAAATTAATGGTTAGCCAAGTCAATTTAGAAGATAATCTATTGGAGTAATTCAGATACTTCCTTTTGTCATTAGAGCTTTGATTATTTTTCCACTCATTTAATCTATTATTAGCCACAATTAATCATGAAGTAGAAACTGATGAATAAGGTATCTGGGAGTCATAGACAAAAAGAACTTTTTAAGAATCCATGAAACTTCATAAAATTGAGTACTCAGCAGAGCATATACTTTGAAGTCTTTCAAAAACTTGTTGATTCAAAGTTTTTTACATGCCCTACTCTACCTAACCCCTTCCTACTTTCACAGGCTTTTTAGCTCATTAGAAGGATGCTGTTTGGCTATGTACCTCTCTCATCTCTAAAACTAGTTCAAGTGGTGGGTCCAGCATGGAGGTGGCAATGCAGGTGGCTGATTCTATTAAGGCAGAAATTTCATACTCTCTATGTAGAGCCAGAAAACCCCCTGCCTTTAGTCTTACAGTTTCCATGATCACCCTACGCCTTCTGGAATGCATTTGTAAGAGCCTTTATAGCGTTTAGTGTTTTCTGTTTCCTATCAAGTCTGATGGTGACTGCTAGTAAATAAACCAGAGCAATACAAATAATGTTTGGAAGCAAGATATGAAACCTCAGACTATTATTTTGGGACTGTTAAAGTCTCTTGTATTGGCTTTTTCTCTTTTTTTTTAAGCTGAATTGGAAAAAATGAGAATGAAAACCAAAACCAGGGGTTTCCATTTCCTTGTCAGGCAGTCAATCTGAAATTTTACTTATGTACTGATACACGATCAGATTTGTTACCATTTTAATCTAGACAAAGTTTTCATTTGAAACTGATGAAAGTTTTTTAAGTTACTGCATTGATGGATGCTTTGTGCTATCAACGATATTTGTTATTACAGCGTATAAGGAATATTGGAATGGCATTTTCAAATTGCAAAGGCAAGCTTGTGGTGGCAAAGCAGCATATTGCAGGTACACTACTAGAAGTAAGACAGGGCATTGTCTTAAAAATAGATTATTTCTTTACACATCTTCATGTCTAATTCATTTGATATCCAAATGAATTCAAAGTTAAAATGAAAACCAAAGTGCACAATTACTAGAATAAAAGACAGTTTCTACATGAAGGAAGAACAGAATGACAGCTAATGATGGTATTTGAAAAATTTTTCTCATTTTACTTTTTTTTCTGATTTGCCCTGTAAGGTCACTTTCAATCATTTTTGCTATGTAAGGATCAGCCATTTGGCACTTCTAGGTTTCTAAATTATATGGAAATACTTTTGGAATGCTTGCCACTGCATAAAACCAAAATGTTAATGGCTTCACTAAGTCAAATTAAATTTTAATGGCCAGGGTTTTTAATTTTTCCTTTTAGCCCATTCACATCCTTTAAGTAGCATTAAATGTGATTCAGTTGTCTTCTAATATCACAGCTGACCTGAATAGCCTTTTCAATTAGACTTTTAGATGAAGCAGATCTGATACATTCTAAATAAATAAAGATCTCTTTTTATTGGTTAAATGCTGATATTCACAGCTCATTTAATCCATTTATAGAGATGCAATGTCAAAAGAAGAACCTTTTCTGTGGTGCAGTGCTAGTGATAATGTGCAGAGATGAGACAAAAAAATCACACCTTTGTTTTGTCAGTGAATGGAAAAATTAAGGAAGAACAACTCAAAAAGATCTGTTTAAGACTTTAAGAAAGATGCATGACTGAGAAATGATGAAAATTATTTGACCAGAAGTCACACTTTAAAAGCATTTTATGCAATGGTGTGAAGAATTTTCAGTTAACAATGCACATTCCCCTCATAAATTTATTGACTTCTTACAAATAATCTAATACCTAAACAGTAGATGTCCAAAGTTTTTTAAATTGGTTCATTCGATACTAATGTAAAATGTTTTCATTTAACCTTTTCATAGATTATTTTACTGTTTACAACATAGCATGCCTTTTACTTACACAAAAAGTAATAGAAATTGTTAGAAATCTACCACAGTTTGTTCAAAAGCATCTTTGATGTTTCCATAATTCTGTTTGATGTTTGTTCTCATTTTTGGATGACAGTGTCTCAAAACCTTCACTATATAACAGAGACATCCCACTGTGATAAAACCTTCCCTGTGTATGAGGGCAGGCATGGGGAAAGAGGTTTCTGGGTTTACTGCTCAGCATGGGATAGAACAAAAGCCATCTGGGGTGTCTGATATGTAGAAAGCTGGGCTAAGAGTGATTTGGACTGTAGATATATCATTTCCACTGGCTTTGCTTATCAAAATGCAAGAGAATGGTGTTTTCGTTAGAGCAGATTTCAGCACTGAGTTCAGTTTTGCCATTTTAGTAGCTTGTGTGAGTGTCAGATTATAACTAACAGCTAACTTGCTTTCTCCTGATGTGAAGTCCCAGCTCTGAAACAAATACCAATCTCTCATGACGGCTGGCTCATTAGACCCACCTAAGTGGAAAGGAGCAGTGACAGCTGTCAGTACAAATTACAGTATTCCCAGCTCTGAACTGCAGCGGCTTCTGCACTGCCACTCTTTAAAATAATATAACATTAGAATTCCAGAAATGTAAAAACAGATTTTGCATTATTTACGCAATTTTCTGGACAAGTTTGGCCAAAGTGAATATTTTGAAAAGTTATAAAAGGGGGTTATAATACAATTATTTATAGTCCTAATATATCAGTAAAAAATACTTAATAAGGTATATTCTACTGACCATTCCCATTTTAAAAGGTTAGCAATAAAAAATGTTGTGGTTTTTCTTATGCTAGGTTAACTGAAAAGTATTAATTCATCATTTTAGAGCAATTAGCATATGCACTACTGGTTACTATTTGCATTATGGAAATTAAACATGTAAATTAGTAAGTTCTGGTATGACATATTAAAAACACTCCTCTGGTGTTTTGGAAGGGGAAATGTTTTGCCTTTCCTTGAACACAATTCTTCTAATATACAAGTACGTAATTTTCAGTGAGCATAAAACATGTATTAAATAAATCCAGAAAAGGTCTTTTGTATAGGACACAGGCACTGGTGCTGAGACAGTCTGAATAGGATACCACATCCAGAAAAAAAAAAAAAAATCATATTAAGTCTGACTGCCCCAGGTATTATTATAACATATAATTGGGCTGAGGCAGGGAAGGAGGTTGCATGATACAGAGCATGTACTAAAATTGATTTATCAGTATAATTTAATAAACTGGAAAACCTGCTTCCTGCATTAGGGTTGAACTGTTGCTCTTTGAATGTTTTGGTAATTTGGGAGTAGGTTAGTATGATATGTCATGGGGGAATAAAAGCTCTTGTGATTAAAAAGGAAGCTGTAGAAATAATTGGTACCTAACACCAACATGTACAGAGATGTATTCATAGAATGAATAAGCTTCATTTTCAAGCTCTGTAGAAAGAAGGACAAGCAACTCTTTACAAGAAAAACTCATCCAATGTGAGTGATGGCAACCTTAGAAATATTCTGTAGCAGAGTCGTGTTATATTTGCTGCAATTAACTTGAAGTGTATAAGATAGGGCTCAAGCTCGTTCTTTTTCATGCTACTGATATTAGGCATATTATGTTGGGAATATGATAAAGGGAGAATATGAATAAGTAATTTCCACTAAGTTTTGAATTTTATTACATGCTTCATTATGCATAAGAAAATCTAAATTCTCTGAAGATTTGATTCATTCTTTTTGGATTTTATCTTTGTGGCTTTTCAGCAATGTTTGTCTTGTTGTTTGCTGGTTTTGGTTTTTTCATTTTAGTTCTAGGGGATAGGAGAATTTGTATATTGCTGTTTGGGAAGAGGTATTGAAAGCCAAAACATAGCAGTGGTGTTATGGAACAGCTCTATAGCCAGAAACTAAATCAGTGAATGAAGTAAATCATACATTTATGTTTAGGGTTACCTGTAATATACCTACCAAAATATTTATAAGTATTGTTTGTTTTCTGTGAAAATTTTCAATTCTCAATGAAAAACTGTGCAGAAATGTAATTCTTTTCCTGGTAGGGGCTATAATTCAAGTGGGTTTTGTTTCTTTAGCAAAGTGAGGTTTCTAATCAGAATTTCTCTTTCATGATTAGCCTCAGCTATAGAAATTTCATACTGATATAGTGTCATTTCATCTAAAGACAAGGGTATATGCATCTGCAAGAGGTAGTCAGAGGCACAGAAACCAATACGAAGCATCACAGTGCCTTTGCAAGATCACTGAAATATTTTGTTTGAAGTTTTAGACAACAAATTGAATTGACAACTTGTACTAAAACATTTGTCTCATTTATTTTTAACTGTCTACCTAAATCCTTTTGCTTTTTCTCATTTTCTTGACCAGCTCTGCTAAATCCTCACTGTGAATAATAGATTGAGTGATTAGAGAGAATAAACAATCAACTATAATTATCACTCAGAATTTGTAGCAAAACCAAACATTTCAAGTTGTTAGTGAAGTTTTTTAAAAATGGTTTGTGTTTTTGCCTTTTACATGGATATTGTGGGGAGGCATCATATTTTGAAGTACTGTTCTGAAGAGTCACAATAACTGGAGAGTCTCTTACAGACATTTGACATGAATTCAGCTAACATCATGCATTGATTTCTGAAATGCTCAGTCAGAGAATTTAAATGGATCAATTTTAATACTTAGGCCAAATATGTTCAAGTATAATATTTAAAATGTACTACTTGAAAAGTATTTTCCATATATGGATCAGCACTAAGGATCTTACAAATATATAGTTATAAAATAAAAAATATTCATGGTACTACATAAAACTGGTAAATAAAAAAATCTTCTAAAAGTTATAGAGCATTAGGTACAAGGAGGACTAGTAAGATAGTGGAATATACTCAAGGAAAGATGAAGTAGCAAGATTAAAAAAAGAGGATATTTCAGATAAAGTAGTAAGATAAAAGAGAAACATAATGCGGAAGCAGCCAAATCAAAGACATACATGGCTTTGACGAGATGGAGATGCCTATTTTGATAGACCTTTTCCTCACATGTTATCTATAAAATAGTTTCATTGGGGTTTACCTGCTAGAAGAGGATGCCTTACAAAATCGAGGCTGCTCAAGGTGGGAATGGAATGAGGAGAGAGAGACAGAACAATTGTCTTCATAACACTAAGAGACATGCCAAAGAAAGTGACATTCTTTCTAGAGGAAAATCAAATCAGAACTCTGCATAAAGGGTAATTGAAACAAAACTCTGGCAGCAGTCTTGGACTAAGTTTCCAGCAGTAAAGGCAACTGTAACTTAGCATTAATAGGCCAAGGATAGGGCTTGGCTATGATTAAGAGGCTTAATTAATGTGCTAAGAGAGAATAGTGCTAAATATACATCACCAGCCTTCTGTTAAACATATCTAGGTGCACCAGAAAACAAGTGTCTATTTCTTGTTTTGTTTCAGACAACGGTACTTAAGCATTTCTTACCTACAAACTGCAGTGCCTGTGCCCAAGTGATTCAGGAGAGAAATAGAAACAATTTAATACATTTTGTCTTTCTTGCAGTCTTTCTTGGATGCGTGTTGTTTCCTCTGAGAGGTTTCTGATGCCTGAGTGTTCTTGAGTATATTTCTTACTGTTAATATGCTTTACTTGTAAGGGTCTCAGGGCATGTGTGTCGGAGATGAAGTTGTTCTGAAAATTTTGCATTCTCTTAGTGAAGTGTTACTGTGACAAACAACGGTGTTCTGTGGTTCACCATGGGCGAAAGAGGTTTTGCAGGCTCAGATGCCAGGTGGTTCAGAGACTGCAGGATCAAATGCCTAATGTTTAGAGTCGAGATATCAAAAATCAGTTCTAATTATACTATGTAATGTACTCTGTCATTTTTTCCATGGTTTTATTCGTAGGAACCTGGCTTGAAAACAGGACATTTATAGCAGAGTTTACTTATTGCTGATATACTCTTTAGCAGGAGTCAAAGTTTATTGTAGACTGGTTAGTTGCTGTAAAGATGGTTGACAGCACAAGCTAAGAATGATGTTTTCCTGTCAGATAATCATGAGAAAAGCTGCAAACATCGGTGACCTTGCAGCCAAGGGATACATTTTGCAGATCCCTGTGAGCAAGAGCAGCCGTAACATTTTAATTAAGTGTGACATGATCTTGCTAGTGGTGTGGGGACATGATAACAAGGATCTAGCTTCTAGTTAAATTTTTTTTTGTTACAATATGAGTCAGACAGGATATTTTCTACATGTCAGATAACAAGGAAAAGACTAAAAAGTTTTACAATAAATCATTGTATGATTTTAAGGCATGAATTAAAAGACATAGTCAGAAATAGTCCTTTTAGTTGCTTTCAGTTTGGAAAGGGTGGAATATATTATGGATTGTTGCTGTACTATGGGAGAGGTGGATGGAAATGTTTCGGGCAATCTTTTTGAAGAATGGAAAATCGGCATTAAATAGCAGCAAAACCTGATAAGATAGACTTGGTTTTAATCATCTGCTATGATAGCTGTTCTGTCATATCACTTGGGGCTATCTTGGAGAGCAAAACCCCCAAACCCATTAAAGCCTTGTGGATTCCTTCTTCTCATATACATGCTTGTAAACTCATGCTAGTTCATAAAGTAATAACCTTACATGCTGTATCCTGTGCTATCAAGGACGGCAAAATATTTTCCTTCTATCTTGGCGTATCTTACACCTAGACGCAGGTCCAGTAGGTATTCCTGATTATCTGATCCTGTTGCAGAGGTTAATGTGTCCAGTTGCACCTAATTTGTTTACATTAGTAATAATATCCTCATCGGATATGATATCCAATGGGGATGTTATATATTGGATATAATATCCTTATTTCATTGCTGCTTATGAAATGTCTTGATGTTGTTATAGTATGCATTTGTATCTCTACAATAAATGGTGCTACACTGACACTTAGCTGACGTAGATTTTATCCTCACCATTCCAATCTTATAAATGAAACATGAACAACCTATCTGTCTGTTCTCACTGAAAGGTCAGTGGGAGCTTGGACATTGATTTCAGTTGAATCATGACAAAATAGGGGGACATTTTCAACTGATTGTTTGAGAAATTGAACTGGCAAGAAACGGTGACCCAGGGAATGGATCGTCACATTTCACCTGAATATTAAACTATACCTATACTGTACCTATATTGAATGGGACATTGGAATGTCCCATTGCCTGAGGTCACAAAACAGTGCAGTTTGAAAAAGTCAGGATTGTTTTCAGAAAGAAGTCAGAAAAACAGAAGAAATATGACATGACTGGTTCTTTGAAAGACTTTCTGAAAATATATGGCTGGAGCTTTACAGTATCTGGATCAGGAAGGGCACAGAGAGAGCTCTAAGAAGCTACATTCCGAAGCAGGATATTTCCTTGCCATGGGTTGGGAATTACAGAAGTTGGTTAGTAATAATCAGAGAAGTTTTCAATTTAGAATTAAATCGACTAAGTCAACTTCATGAGCTCCTTAGGCTGATGGAGAATCGCATCTTGAAGCAGAGCAAGGGAATTTTGTAAAGGAGGGTAGCAAGATTTCACAATGGAGGGATTTATTCAAGTTAGAAGTTAGATTTAATGACAGGCTTGTCCACACTTTAAAAGGCTTTTCTGGTATGCTTATACTTGTAGAATATATTGGCAGCCTTTCTCTGTGGAGATGCAGCATTCCTTTGATAGTATAGTTTAAATGATTTTCTCAAATGGAATAACCTATTTTGGCCCAAAGGGTGTAACTATTTCAGCTTCAGGGAACTGCTGGCAAACAGTGTGCATTCACACCACACAGCTCCCTTGGCAAACAACTGATGTAGACCAAGTAGACAACTTTTGAATTTCAGTTTGTTTCTCTGTAAAAGTCTAGTTTTCTAAGTGTATACTATAGATTAGGAGTAAAGTCCTCTTCTGTTAGACAAAATTAGTAGATTACACAATCCAAATTAAGTATTGAAAGAGAACAATCTCACTTTCTCTGCATTATGTGCCTGTAAAATTCCCACCTACCTTACTTGCAGCAGGGGCAACTACTACTGCAAATGCAGTTATTGAAAATCTGTATGTCAGCTCAGTCCTGGAAAGATTTCACAGTTCACACTAAAAATTTGAGGGAGTGAACAATTTTCTTAAATCTAACCAGATTGTACATATGCTTGAGGTTTAAACTGTGCTTATTTTTTTCAGGAGTACTTGAGTAAAACTTCAGCATCTTAGTAGAAAGGCTAGACTCAAACTCACGATGCTGCAGCTGTCTGCTGGCAACTACACAAATGTTTAAATTGAAATTAGTGTATTATATCCCCTTTGATGGAATAGATTGATAAAATACCTTAAAGTAATCACAACTAATGTAGAATTACACATATTGCCCCAAAATGCCAGAATTCAAAAGTTGGCTTCTCATGTCTTTGTCACTAACCCAAGTGCATGAACAATTACCTATGCTCCATGGCCATTACACCATCAGTTCAAACAGAAGTGTTAATCCTACTTTATTTTAGAATTTCTGGGAGATGTCTTTTTTCTGGTTGTCTTTCCCCTGCCCACCCAAAAACTGTCATGTTTATATAACTTCCAGTACAGCTGAGCAGGAAGCAAATAGAAACCTTTATTTTTATGGTATGTTGATTCTACAGATTGTCCCATCACTGCCAAGTAAGTGAAACCCAGGCTGAACATTTAATATCATTCAGACATTCTGAAAATGCATGTTTCCTTCCTCACATGAACATTAATATTGTCTTTTAAATTGTTTAAAGTGAATGTTTTGATTTTTAGAAATGCCAAATTAGACATGCATGAAAAAGAACTTGTTGATGAAAGTTTCTGTGACAAAGGGATATGTTAAAGGAATAAGCCTTTTGAAACACTCAAGAGAATTAGCTAGAGAGAATTAAAATGGACAGGGTTTGAATTCACATTTTCAATCTACTGCCAGAAAACTTCAGGACAGCAGAAATTGTTGCTATGAAGCTGATTGTTAATTTTGTTAAAGTATCAGTATAGAAAAATAACTTTTACTTTCTTCTTTAAATTAAAATACCATCTCTTAAATATAAGCTTCTACACATTTATGAGATTCTGAGTAAAAGAGAAATATAATTCTGTACCAAGCAATTTTGTCTTGGACAAAAAAAAATCTAAACTGATAAATGGAAACCACGTTAGTTGCAAAATAATTTTTTTACTGATTACAAAAAAAATAGTGTGACAAGTAATTTAATGAAAGCATTTTTTTAATATACACCTTTCATAATTAATAATGCAGACTTTTGTTTACTTATTTCAGTAAATAATTTGAATGCAGCTGGCTTTTCTGTTTTTTCCGCTGCATTATTAATGATGTTGAAGAGATCACTAGGTTATTGTTCTAGAAATATATCTCTCACTTAGTTGAGGTTTTGCTTTGCAACTAATGCTTTTTGAAATGTGGCACCTGAGCAGTTTATGCACCAGCTGAGATGGAAACAAAAAACTGGAAAGCTTTCTGACTTATCAATCTAGAATGTCAATGCATTGCAAGCATTCCATCCTACCTTTAGGTATTTGGAGCACATATATAATCTACAGCCAGCTCTGGCCAAATGTTTTCTCTGGCAGAACACCAGCAGAATGTGGATGATGCACCTGAATTGGTCTTGTAACAAAATAATAGCTATACATAATGGATAATCCAGATCTAGAAGGGTCCAGTGCTTTCCTGATTTGTCGGAGTCTGTCCTGAAAAGTGCCAGTCACCAACTACCTCCAAAAAAGTCAGACAGAAGTCCTAAAAAACTTAACCTTCTCTTTCATCCTCTCATTTTAATTTATTTTTGGATAGAGGGAGAGGTCATTTTCTTTACCTTCCTTTCTTAGTGTTTTGTTTGTTGTTGTTGTTTTGATGTTGTTTTTTTGCTTGTTTGGTTTTTTTTGGTTTGGTTTCTGTCCCTAAAGTACATCATATTCTCTGATAATTCACCAAAATATCTGGTGTCTGAGTGCACTGATCTCTTAGTTGTACTCTTCAAAATTAGAGGTAGTTGAATTTCCTTGTCTCCCAGTTTGCATAATTCTAAAGTCACCTTTAAGGCTTTTAATTAAGCCAAAAGAAACTAGGTACTTCAGGATGTCTGAGCAGGTCTACTCTGAGATGCCTCCTCTTATAAATAATAAAAACATACCTTCTGTCCAGTCAAGTCTGATTCCTCAGTACTTACCACATATTGGAATATGTTCTTTTTTCCTCCAGGTTTCAGAATAATTAAAATCTGTAAAATTTCTAGTAACTAAGGATGCTGTACCACTGTCTTACATGCTGTTTCTTAAGAGTGAGAAAGCTTGTTTCTGTAGAATATGCTGACAGAAGAGTTTACACATGCAAAACTAGGTAGATGTTTTAAGAATATTCATCTGCATACCTCACATTTCAGCTGAATATATGAGATCCTCAATCCACATCAATACTTATTGGACTGTATATCTTTTTTGAACAGTGTTTAAGTGATTTTGTTTTGTCATTGATTGGCACTGGGCAAAATTTGTTTATGCAGGAAGTTTCTATGATGTCTTTTGAAATACTTGATTGAAATGAAGTGTAATTTAAAGGATTTGCCAAGACAGCAAAAGCAAAACTTCAGCAATGTATGTCATGGCTTTAAATAAAACTGTGACAGATTGGTATGATACATTTCATAAGCCTTAAAGCCTGAAATTACATGGACAGCTTCCAGGTACAGTTGCATTATTTATATGAAATTGAGACAGCACTAGCAGTGATTCAAAGCTTAAGCATAGTTTTATTTTGCTTGGTGGAATAGTGAATTTACTCCAAACAGAGGATTCAGAGAGGCTAAAGCTGTTAGCAACAAAGTCATCTTGTGTGCAAGCCAAAAGTGATAAGTATTCAACATCAGGGTATAATTGGTGACAGCCACATTCAGGCATCGATGTCATTGAAAGAAGACAAATATGATCTTCCCGATGAGGAAGAACTACTTACATGTGTGAGTGACTGTGCACCGGAACAGATTGCCCAGAGAGGCTGTGGAGTCTCCCTCACAGGAGATATCGAAGAACCATCTGGGTGTGATTCTGTGCAATGTGCTCTGGGATACCCCTGCTTGAGCAGGGAGGTTGGACCAAATGACCCTCTGGTGTCCCTCGCAACCTGACCCATTCCATGAAAGCCAGAGGACAACAGCACCATCCAGGCTGTGCAACTATTCCAATCCCTAGAGAGAGCCATACTTTCTAAATAACAAGTAGGTGACTAAATTCTTATGTTGGCCATTATCCCATTTTGTTGTCTTAGTAGAACCAGACTGGTGGAAGACTAGCTTTATGAACTATTTTAATAATGTACAATAAAATACAATTTTGCAATAGTTTTTCACAGAAATTACTTTTCTGTTTTTAAACTCTGAAGTTAAGGTTGGAGAGAAGTAGTTTCAGCATGTGAATAATAGGTGGTCCTCCTCAAGATAATGCATACAAAAATAGGTGAATCACTTTTTAAAAAATGTTTTTGTGATTTTTTTTTTAATCAGTTCTTCAGATTTTGAGTTCCATTCAGATTTTCATGTTGTTCCATGACTATGGCTTTCTTAGATGCTAGTGCATAAGAGAATCCTTACACAGTCTTATTTTAAACCAAATATGCTTTGAAATAACCATTTGGCTAAAGGTACACAGAAGGCAATATATAAACACACCATTCACCATTCATTGTTTTCACAGGGCAGGGAAATATTTTCAGGATTTTGCATAGAATATGTTTAACACATTAAATAATTTAAATGCAAATAATCTAAGAGAGCTTTCTAAGATCAGTGAATAGCTCTAAGTTTAGCTACACTGGTCATTTAAGGTCCTCAGTTGAATAACTGCTTTCTGATTTATCTTTTCCTTTTATTGCATTAAATATCTGTTGAAGCAAAACTTAAAGCAAACCCATCATCATGACATGAAGAGGAGTACCCAAGTGTCTTGTATTCTGAGAAATGTCTAAGTTTCTTTTGGGTCATAAAAGATACAGTCAAGCATAGCATGACATACTTTGGTCTTTGAAAGTGTATTTAATGAGACGAGGTGAATGCCATGCATTACTGCACTTTTTTTGAGGCAATGTAGTCACTGAGGGTGAAATTATGTTTCAAGTAAATTTAAGTGCTATTGCACAGGTTTTTCACTGGTTCTCTTCACTTCATTGATTTTTACCGTCAGAACAAAACTTCTAGAAATAACCAGCGATGTGGTCCTTTCTGCTGCAGCAGGTAATGCTTCTTTCTCCTGACTTGATAAAAGAAGATCTTTTAAGTAATTCATTCTCTGCATTGTTAGGTCTTTCC
>NW_008236478.1:5836686-5851869 GCF_000691975.1 Corvus brachyrhynchos
CCTGCTGAATAAATGAGAAACCAAAAATGCTTGTTTTGTGTATCCTATATTAAAGCTGTATTCCCTTATGCTGTCTTGTAAGGTTTCTGCTCCTTAAAGGGAAGAGCTTTTTCCCAATGCTGCTTAGCTGTAGAGTTGGATTAACTTCAAAAATAAAATAAATATGTTCCAGAGCCATGGAAAATGGGTTCTGCCTCCAGTGAATTAGAATTACTGTTACACTGGGCAAGAAAAATAGCATTTTAATGAAGCGTCCACCCTCAAGCACTTTTTCCAGAGAAGATACCTGTGAATCTTTGCCAAATACTTAAATAGGTCAGCTGGGTTTATGTTGAATTACTTGGCTGGGTGAAGAAGCTGCTATATGCTACCTTTGGCAATTCAAGAAGCCTGATTTATAGCTGGCCAGGGGAACAGTTCTCAGTTTTCACGATGTTTATATTTCAGAGACAATGTAACCTAAATAATTTTATTCTTAAATTAGTGGGAAAGTAATTCTGCAGACAAAGCTATGACAGCAGTTTTTTTACCCACAAATTCCCTCAAAATGAACCGGGGTAGATCTCATAACCATATGGTATCTTTTCAGTTAAATATATCATTATTTCAGTTTTATTTTTAATTGTCTTTGCTAGTGGCAGAATTTATTTCAGTTGATTTAATTAGATTATTGCTATTTCAGACATCAGTCAGCATCCTATTAAACCATCTCACAGATATTAATTATACCCCAGAAGAGCACTCTAATGTACAATCAGGGAAGAATTAGTCCTCAAGGGGCAGGAATTCCAGAATTTCCTTTGATATTGAATAAAAAGTCTCAGTCTGGCTTTAGAATTCCGGAAATATTCAACTCAAAATTTTTATCAGCTGGTGCAAGCTAAATGCAGTAGGTTGACTGAAAGGCTGGGCCTTGAACTCAGGAGTCCACCTACAAAATGTTAGGATAGGTGTCTTCCTACGCTGGCACTTTTCATCTCCACAGGTGTTTTATTGTACCTTACCACCTATGTAGCATTAGAAAGAAGAGAGAATTAATTTTGACACTGACTGGGAACCACTAGTGTCAAACTGCCTTCAAAGGCAATTAGGATCTAATTCAAATAACAACCAGGAGAGCAGAAATTATCTGAAGAAGCCGTATCTGTCTTCTACAGAGCCCTGATTGGATCTTGGTTTATTATTTTCCTCATTGCTTCAGGTGTGTTACTTTATTTTTGAAAAGCAGGTACTGACTGTGTTGGCCTTCACTGAATCAGGGGTATAACAAATGACAATTGCCATAGATACTTGCAATGTTAAGATGGGGAGGAATCTTCTTGGTTATTATTTTTTAATAACTGTGCTCAAAATTGTCATCTAGTACTTGTAATTAATTTTTGCATAAAGTAACCTGGTAATCTCTACAGCTCTGTCTTCCTATTTACTACCCTGTCCTGCAATGGAAGGTGTTTCTGAGTTTTAATTCTGGAATCAGAGTGATCTATGACTCTTAAAACTCCAAACTTAGGGAAGCATAATATGGCTTTATGTGATAAATTGTATAGATGAGCCTTCTGTCTAATTTGGTGAACTATAAAATGGCATCTTGCTTCTGGCATCCTCATTGATCTTATGTCTTCGTTGTCTTTAAGGTGGAGATCAAGCACCTAGAGAACAAACGAAGCTGATGGTAGAGTTTGGCAGGTTTGGGAGCCCCTGGTTTATTCTGACTGAATGTTCCCTCATCCCCTCTCCCTCGACTGACAAAGTGGTCACTGCACAATGCAAGTCAGGCTTGCCAACACTTACATTTTTTATTCTGCTGTCTCTGCTTTCTCTGTGTCAGTGTTTTTGGATTGTTAACTTTGGTTGAGTTGCTTTTGCACTTCAGTGAGCATTTATTTTCTTGCTACCTACTCGATATGTATGTGAACCACCATGGCATTGACACTGTTGAATCTAAATGTTGTTTTGAAAATGTGGAGCTGACCTGAATATTAAGGAAAACTCCTGAGCTAAAGCTGGAAGTGATTTGAAGAACAGCTTATGTGTGGTGTACAGGGCTTAGCTGGTCATTAATGC
Source organism: Corvus brachyrhynchos (assembly GCF_000691975.1). Classification (NCBI taxonomy): domain Eukaryota; kingdom Metazoa; phylum Chordata; class Aves; order Passeriformes; family Corvidae; genus Corvus; species Corvus brachyrhynchos. The sequence goes on from NW_008236478.1 coordinate 5,838,751, forward strand.
TAGCAATGGGCTGCTACAGTATTATGCTGCTACTACTCTCTACAGTCAGAATTTGTCAGAATCTCTATTTGTCAGAACAGAGAGTTTCATTTTACTTCAAATAAATGTTACAGCGTTCTATTGTAATTTGGAAGACACTTTCTGTCACAAAATAACTTTCTAACTTCTTTTAACTATTACCCAGTTCCTGCTGCAAATGAAACAACCATGTTGCAAACATAGTAATTTCTTCCGTTTAACAAAATCCTTCAGCACGAAATCAGTGTTTCAGAAACCCTTGCACAGATCTGATTCTGCTCATTTCCTGTCAGTGTACTAATTGTATAACTAGCAAAGGTTAATGTCCTTCTGAGTCAATAAAGCCACTTACTCTGGGTTCAGATATCAGACCTGAAAAAAGTTTGGGGTAAAAAATGTGCTGGAATAATAAACTTCTGATTAAATTCTGAATTCAGTAAATTCTCTTTAGGCAAAATATTCAGAGAATTTTACTTATTGGTCTAATTTGTAGACTACTACTTTTATATTTTATTGAAACTCTAATAATTTATATCTGAAGATGGGACATTGTGTAACAAGGTTTTGAAAATCTGTAGTATCAGAGCCAAGAATTATTCTGTAACTATTTTACAATTGATAGAATTCTTCTTCTGTCAAACAGCCAGGATTTTACTTCCTATGTAATATTTGTAGGACTGTCACACTCCAGTACTTCAAGCTTAAAGAAGTTTTTTTCTATTCATAAGGGCCTTTATGCAAAGAAAATATGTAGTTCTTCATAGTTTGACAGTAACTCAGAATTGTTTTAATATTTGGCTGTAAGAAATTGTCTATCCCCTGTTTGATGTCTCAGCAAAGACTGCTTAATAAGCAAATCCACAGGCATGCAGACTACCTGGGATTTGGAATAAAAATGTATGTTCCTTTTCCTGAAAGCCACATGTTGGTTGGAGATAGGTTGTAGAAGCAACTTAATCAGGACTGCAGTTATTAGACAGAACTCCTGTGCCACTTCTGTTTGGTCAAACTCAACTGATGTCAAAAAATAGTTCTACATTGCTGTTGCCATGGGAGTTAAATGAGACCCAGCACAGAGGACACCTCCCTAGACTAAAAATATGGCATTGATATCAGAACAGACAGAAATAAATGTTTGCACTATGTGTACATATGTGTGCATGTTCCATTAGAGCTGTAATTACATGTTTTACTGTGCATGTACACCAAGGCTACTAGGGTTTCCCCTCAGGAACGTGCATTTTATGGTTCTTACAGATTATTTGTTTGCTTTTTCTAAAAAAAGTGATTCTGCTACTTATTGTTTGCTGCTCAAACAAAAGATCATTGCGTTATATCATTGTATTTTCATTTCTTCAGCTATGTGTAACCTTCTGCAACATTTAATTCCTTTTCCATTGCCACACAATCATCACTTCAGCAATTGCGTTTGTTCTTCTCATATGTTTATGCATATTACTCATCTATATTCAAGAAAATCTTTAAATGGCCTCACATATTTTCAAATCGCTTGGCGATGTCTGTCTAGAAGCTGTCCTCCCTGCATTTCCCAAAAGAAGAATGCAGAGAAGATGGCGCTTAATTTAACATATAATGAATCTCCATATCTCTTTCAATAAATAAAAGGCTTGTCTTTTTTTTTGTATCAGCTTCCAGCATCTTAGCTAGGATCCAACTTGTTATACAAATGAATTTCAGATGGATTGCTTTTAATCTGAGCTCTCTGGAAGGAAGGGAGAGTTACATCCTCTGATATTCTGTGCAGACTCTCCACATGCTGTCTAAGGCCCACTCCGTGTAGATCTGAGATTACTTTTACTGATTTTCCTAGCTTTCTGTATCAAAATACAACTGTACAATAAAATGCTCAGGAACAAGAGAAGTAAAAAAAATCTTTCCAGTTTTATGGTGAATATTGGCTGCATAGCAATTCCTGATGGACTGATTTTTTCAATGTCTTTCCTGATAACACTCTCCATAACATATTTCAGAGTTATGGGGTTTTTCTTATTCAGTGTGTAGGCTGCAAATGTCATAGGTAAAATGTTGATTAGCATCTGAATATTACCATAAATAAACTGTGTTAGTAAATACAATCTGGTTTCACCAAATAGATTAACTGGAAAATTAGCAAACACCCAGTGTTTGAGAGTTTGTGTCTTCCTCTGCAATAATTATTTTTCCACAATTTTGACAGGAATAAAAAGTTCAGTCACATAGAAAGAAGGTTGAAATGACTATGCCAAATCTGTTTCTGTTCACCACTATTTGCACCCACTTCACTGTGCTATATTTTGTGCCGTCAAATGAGTGTATGATTTGAAGATTTATAATGTAATTAATTACATGAAATTAATTTTCTGAATTCCAGGAACCCCACAAAAATTTATGCTTCTTTAGTATTTATTATAGTTGATCAGACATTGGAAATAAGCACCTGTTAGTTGTCAGTCTACCAGTAAATATATATGCTTGACTTCATGCAAATGAGTAATGATTCTGAGTATCTGTGGCAGTGTTCTCATGTGTAAAGTTCAGATGCTTGTTTAAACGCTGAAGGATTTAACACACATGGGACTTCATTCAACACTTTTAATGCTATCAGGCCAACAAGAATCTTCTCTGATTAAGGAATAGATAGTGATGCCTTAGTTTTTAACTTTGCCTCTAAGGGGGGCAAGCTGAGAGGAATTATGTCATTAAACTGAAGCTTTAATTGGAGAATTAACCCTGATATGCAAATGAACCAAACCTATAAAAGTGTGAAGAACTTGTGACCTGTCGTCCATCTTGGCAATAGCCTCTGGCTCCCCAGGGGGTACCTTTGAAGGCCTTTCAAATAAATACCTACTTTTATTCCCTTAGTCCTGTCTAGTCTCTCTTTTGAGGAGGCCTCTTAAGGCACCAATAGTATTTGCTTGGTAAATGTAGTCATGGCTATGCTGTGACTTACAACAAAAAAAATCCCCAAACCAAAAAACTCCAAAACAACAACAACAACAAACTGCAAAAAATATTATTTGGAAATTTTTCATCTGTGTTTTTTGAGAGATAGAAATACCACTTGTCCAGCTTGTCTCCAGTCCAGATTCTGAGACTGCAGAACCAGTGGGCCACAGCTATCTCTGATGGTCTTTCAGAGCAGCTATTGAAAATCTTTTTCTTCTGAATATTAACTACCATCTTTCACAAAAAGAGTGTAGAAATGCCATTCCTAAGACGGTTTTGAGAATCAATTGAACAATATGGTATCTGTGAAGAAACAGTATTTTGGACTCCTCTGAAAAACATGGTACTAAACTGGATTCCTAGTCCAAAATTCCTAGTTGCCTTTCCATTTTTAATCCGAAGTCAGGCAAATTGCTTGTTATTTCACTGACAAGGACAGACCTGAGGTAAATCAGTTAACTGGAGAACTGTTTTCACACAGAAGTAAAGTAAGAGTTTTGCTTGAGAAGGATTTGTAAAAAGTATATAATCTCACTCTGAATGAAGTGAGAATCTCTGAAGCCAGGAAAATACAGTCTGTGAAGCAAAACGTCACAGGAACCCATTACCAAATAGCCTAAGTAAACCACAGACGAATCTAGCACAGTGTTTAAGGTTTTAAAGTCAGAAGTTATTTTTCTGATCATCTAGTACTGCAGGAAGGCCCTTGTGTTAATCACCTCAATGGTTTGAAAACCTTCACAGAAGAATTTTATCCTGGAATTTATCCTATTTCTTCTGGTTTATTCCACAGCAGGATAACAGTTGGATTGTCAAATAAGAAAAATCTTTTATGCCTATCCGAATGTAATTCTAGGAACTTAAAAACTACCAGGTACACTTTAAAGAGCTGTAGATGAGAAAGGTGAGGTGTACCCATGAAGGCAAAAAAGGTCTAATACAGAGCCTGTAAAATCGAGGAAAGAATGCCAGAAAAACAAAAAAGTACCTAGATCTGTGCATTCTTCCTTATCATTCCTATGGTCTCTAAATGCTAAGCAGCAGACAAAACTGACAATGTAACTTCAGTAGAGCATAAAATATTAAGAATAAATTATCCATGTTGTGCAAAAAGGGAGGAATCAAATTGTAGGGCAAAATTATGTAGACCTGAAAGAAATCTGGACATAGAGGATGATAGTGAAAAAAAATGATAGTACAGCAAACTTAGCTGAGTGTATGTACTGGGAATAGTGGCAGACCTGGATAGAGCTGCCCACAGCTGCAGAAAGGAGTCGCTCTTGGAGACTAATCCTCCCAGTTGAAAGAAGCTGGTAGGGAAGATGGTGGTGAACAAATCTAGGACTTAGACTGCAAAATTTCAAAGAAGAAACACCTTTCCTTGTTAACAGGCAAAGCCCAGCATGTTTTAGCAATACTGAGAAGTGGGTAATAATGTGGGCACAATACAATGTCAATAGAAAAGGTAATGATAAATCATTTTTATGACAGATGATCTGAAGATATTATACTCTCTGTGACTTTACTTTGATGATTATATTTTCTAGAAATATGCCTGAGCAGGAGATGCAGTTACTCTTTGTATTGGTTTGAAAGACAAGTGTCTGCTAAGGAAGGCAGGAGCCTCCCTCGGAATGGAACCCCCCTTCACTCTGAATTACTGTAATTTTGAAATTAAGGGGCTTTCAGGCAATGATAGGAGAAATAGGAATAATACACTAATACATGTGTATTATTAAATAATACACTAATATATGTGTAACAAGGCAAGCAAACAACAATAACTATGTCAGTAGCAGCAAAGAGGACCAGGAACCCAGTCCATCCCTTCTCGGCTGGCAGGCCCTTTCCCCTCGGGTGCAGTTCCGCTCGCAGCCGGCAGGGGCGCTGGCGGCTCCCGGTGAGCAGGGCAGGTGCGATGGTTCCCCCGCGGCTGCAGGGGGCGCTCCGGAGCGAGCTCGGGGAGCACGCGGCACTGGCGGCCCAGGATCCCGGGAAGGGATGGATGAAAGGCTTCACAAACCCCTTGGGCAGCTGATCCTCATGCCTCACCAGGACACTCGGGAACAGCAGGCTGGAGCAGCAGGGACGAGCACAATTCCCGGGTGGCAGACAAGGTGTATCAAACTCCGGAGCTGCAGTGGGAACCCTGGGATGTCTTGGCAGGCAGGGCGTGTGGAGCTGCAGTGTAGTGAAGGCTCGGAGCAGTGCCAAAAAAATGGCGGGGGCGGGGCAGCGAAGGCCTGGCTCCCAGCAGGGTAGCGAAAAGCGGGCTCAGGATCCCGGGGTTTTCCCTGAGACACCCGAGCAGATGGTGAAAAAAAAGTTTCTCTTTTAGTGAGGTAGGGTGTTAAATAGGGTCCCAGTGTAACAGCCGCTCCAGTGTGCAAGCTGCACTCACGGTAGAAGGAAGGCAGCAGAAGGTAGAACCCCGCAGTGGTGATGAATTCTTCCCGCAGCAACCATAGCCTCTCTCCCCTCTGAACGCCAAGAGAACAAGAGGGCTAGGGGCTGCACCCAACCCCTTTTTCCCAGTCCAAATCTTGTGGCATCTCTCCCCTTCATGAGAAAACCCCAGGTAAGAGAGAGTAGCCAGCTGGACCCCTCCCCTGAGCTGTGGCCAGGTCTTTTGTCTGTCTTAAGTATACACGTGTTATTGTCTCCTAGCAACACGTATGAGGAAAAATTCCTTAAGAGAAAAAAACCAAAAGGAAAACTCCTGAAATCCCAACACTCTTAAAACATAAGCTGTTAATTTTCACTTTGTATTTCACACACTTCAAGGGCTTGCAAGGTTAAGAAAAGCTTACAGTTTTACCAGATGCAAACACACATTTGGAAATACAGTTTCATCTTCTGTATCCTCTTGAACTCTGTGTAAGTGCAAAGGTTGCTAAGTGGTTTTCAGGGTTTTGACACATAACTCATGGCTGCAAAAAATTGGTTTAAGCTCCTCTGATAGTGAAGTTTTATGAGTAGTAGGGAAATGTCAGTCTGTCTTTCCTCAGCTAAATAATTTTATCAGAATTGTCATTGATGTGGCTTAGTCGTTATGTACTCTTCTAGTATCTCAAAATATTCTGCACACATACAAACAAAATGTCTAATCACGCAGGTGTTGCCATTGTAGATTAAGATAGTATGATTATCCTCTGCCATACATTCATATCTTAAGTTTTAGTCATAGTGATAGTTATATTTGATGACTTGGAATCTAATAACAGCAAGAAAGATAATTCCAACAACCTTAAAGGTAGTTAATTGACTGCTAAGAAACATTTACCAGCTTTATACAAGTTTAGTCAGCCAAGAATTGAACACAATTAATAGTGCATTGTCTTTTATAGTCTGGCTTGAATAAATTATTAGAACAAAAGGTAAGGTACAATTTCCATTCTTTAAGGTTCTGGTTTTCTTATAGCTCCAGCCCAGCAAGGGTTTATGTTTAAATTAAAAGAGAAGAAAAAGATGTAAGTGTATCTGAAGAGGAAATCCAGAACTTGAGTATTTTCCTGCTCGAAGGCTCAGAAACCTGAACTCTCCAGCCCTGTCCATGATTACTTTGCTCCTGGGGTACATCTACGCTCCTGGTTCACCAGGGCCTCAGCAATTCCAGGTGTAAGCAAATAATTTTCCAGATCCTGCTTATGCCCAGGTAGAATGTAGAAACTGGAGAGATTATCACTGTCACCTCACAGGAGGCATAGAAAATAGACAAGTTCTGTGCAATTCTCATACATATTAAGAGGGTGTATATTATTTTTACTAAAACGTCATTACACCGCTTTTTATTTTAAAAGAAGTATCCACATTTTATATAAAATCCCTGTGATTAGAGTATGTAAACTGTGGTGTGCCAGAATAAAATCCCTACGTCTCCCATCATTCATTAGGGTGCTAAAACCTCAGGTGGGCTTATGCCACCCTGCAGCATAAAACGGGAGAGTTGTAGATCCAGAGGGAGTGCAGTGTAGCATACTGACTCGGATGCCTTTCGAGTGAGGAAAACTCTTAAGACCCTGCTCCCTGTACCAAGCACTGGCTCTGTGTTTTGTATTTAACAGCCAGTGAATGACAAATAACTTGACTGTGTAAACATCAAATGGTGTTCTCCTTCCTGGCTTAGTGGTTTTAATTCAATAGCTAATAACAAGTAAATAACCTGTGAACACTGGCATGGACCCAAATTCTGAGCTCTGGTCCTGGAACTGTACCCCAGTACAAGTCAGAAGGAGAGAAGACTGAAAGATGTTTCCTGTGAAGTAGGAACAATGCCAGTATTCCTAACTGAGGAAAATAAGGCAATAAAAAGATGAGGAATCACTGCACCGATCACTGGGCTATGAAATGAGAGACAAAACCAGGCAATATTAGCATCAATTTGGTGTTTGTTTTTAAGTAAATGATGCTTAGTTAACTCCCTTCAGTCTCTAGATCCTGTTGGAGCCTGTCTGTAGCCCTTTGTAATGAACCTGCTCTCTTGAATGTGATGGGATTTGAAAAAGACTGCAACCTGCAGTGTTCCCCTTGGTGAGCTTCAGGAATGAATGAGAGGTTGAGGTTTCATCTCTGAGGCACCTCATCAGGTGATGAATTCTGGGTTTTCATTACCCGTTTGAAAACCAGACATCTGGCACCATGGTGTTTACCTTGTATATAATCAAGCCCTGTGTCATTTCTAGTCTTTAGGTATATAGTTAGCTACAAATCCATGTACGGAGCACCTTGGCCCTATGCCATCCTATGTGCCCTTTATGCAACTTTATGAGTTCCCATGATTGTATGTTTGTATGTATGCATGTACAAATACATCTACATGTATATATATGTGAAAAACCCTACTCTGATGAAATTAATGGTCACATTTCAGCTTCAATACAATGATGGTCTGAATCCATGTACTCTTTGCTGCACCTTTTTACATGATTTACAAGTCGGGAACAATATATATTATACATCTTCTTAATTTACTATGTTGTTTTTCTATTTTAAGGAAAATAATACATTGTTCTAGGCTGAAATACATTGGTAAAGATTACTAGTGGCAATTAGACTAAATGTTCCAGTAACAGCTTAACAATTTCAGTCAGAAATTAATCCATTGTGAATTAGTTCAAAAAAACCTGAAATATAACTCTGACAGTAACTAATATTGTGTGCTTTTATATAAGATTTACACTCTCTAATTTCACCTAAAATCTCCTGAAAACATTTCAATAAATACTCTCTGTCTTGGGAAATAGATGGCCAGTGAAACACCTTGGATTTTCTGGGATTTTCTGGCTTGATTGATGCAGGTTTTGTAGATGTGGTTAACTTAAAATATGCTTATCTTGAGGAAGCATTGGGAATTAGCTCCCAATTCCATTAGCTTCCAATTTCTTCCTTTGATTTCTTTTAAAAATAATTTTAAGCAAATTTTCTTAGGCTACTCTGCATCTCAAAGATAGGAATAGTAAATTCCTTCCCTTTGAGAAAATATTTTGAGTCATATTAGTAAAAAGTGCTATGTAAGAGCTTTGCATTATTGTAATTTTAGAGATAATGAATGGCATCCTAGAAAATAACTCAGTGTTACACGGAATACCAAATATTTTCTAACTTCCTGAGTTTGAATTGCTGTTCAGTTTCTAAGCCTAGACTGATGCTTTGTTTGAAACCTCTTTTGAAATAATTTCCACCTGTTTAAGCAATTTCGACTTTGCTGCAGACACAGCACAATAGCTGCATTACAGTGAGTTAGACTGCTTGTCAAATGCAAACCCCAGGCTTTCATCTCCTTACAACTTTGTGCTAATGCTGTTCAACTATCCATCAGTTAGATGACTTCCTGTCACACAAATGGCAGTTGACAAGTCCGCCTATCAGTTCTGCTCCTACAAATTTCCAAGTTTAAGAAACCAGGCCAAGTTTTAGGCATTATTTTAAGGGAATAAATTATTAAATGAAATGCAAAAAAAAAAAGATCTTTTGGGTTGCACAGTTTTATTTTCATTGCTTGCATAGCAGTTCACAAATTCTCTGTATACTTGACACAGTGTTGACAGAAACCCTCCTGAGCTATAACATCACGCACCCTCGTGAACATCAGCAAGAGCAGACTTTTCCCATAAACACATGAAAAACATTTAGAGATGTGCTACACGTAAGTGTCACTACTCCAGATCTTGGGTGCTTACTCCATCAACTCCATAATGCAGAAATATTGTCATTGCAGAAATACCTCCTCTGCTCGTTTCTCCTTAGGCTGGACTGATTGCACTCAGTAAATGTGTATGCAGTTCCTGTTGCAGTATTTAGAAGAAAATTAAAACCTTGTATTGGTTCTGCAGTACTCAGATGAATTGCACTGTGAGATAAATTTTCATGTGTTCTCAAACATTTTATGATTCTGAAGGGAAACATTCCAGTAATGTGCTTTTGCCTGTTTTCCAATGATAGCTACATCTTAATCAGATTTAGGTTTAACACCCTTGGTAAGTAGATGAAAGGTAAGCTGAATGCTTAGACTTAAACAGGGAAAAACAAGAGGTTATGACATAATTTTTCATTAACATTTACAATTAAATTTTGTGCACATGGATTTAATTGTGAAACCCTTAGTGCTTGTAATAAACAGGCTTTAGGCACATTCAGGACAAACTGTCCTCAAAAGAAAAATCAACCTCCATCTCTGTAAAAAGAATTGTTATATTTAAAAGAGAAGAAATGCAAAATGGTCGAAGGATTTATATCTGCTGCTAAAAGAAAAAATAAAATGATTCATAATCACAGTTTTATACATTAAAGTGTCCATCAAAAGCATAGAAGAATATTTAAGCCTGTGGTAGTCTGACTGGCAGGTTTATCTGCTATTACTGCCCTGGATTCATAATGTGTAATGTGGTATTTTGATTATGCTTTTCTTAAAATCCAAAGATGACTGAAATCTTCCTTTCTGGGACTTAAGGGGAAGAAAGAGAGATTTAACATCTGCAAATGGATCTGTAGTATCTAATTGAAAAACAGAGGACATAGATCAAAAAGTAATTATTATTTTATAAAGAACACTAATAGACCCCATAATAGACGTAGAAGATTCCACTTTGATTATGTTTCAAGCAACATTGCTATCACTTTATTCTGCGAACTTTTTTTATAATGCAGAAAAAATATTCTCTTTGAAAACAGAGCAAAATTCAACAGGAACTTAACAATTTTGTCCTTGTTATTTATTCCTTCTAGGGGTAAGAAGATTGGACATGACATAGACTTTCTGATCACCAGTCCAGGACCAGGAGAAGATGATGAACTTCTGCATAAAGTTATTGACTTATGGAAAAGGCAGGTATGAACTAAAGAACACTTGTCCAAAAGTGACATGTTCTAACTCCACTGCAAAGCCTATATACTGCTTAAAGAATGTTATACTCCTTTTCACAGCTGACTGCAATGTTTTAGAGCTGGGTATTGCTCTATTTGGTTATTAACCATGATGATCTAGGTGCATCTTCTAGCTCTGGATGCTCAAGTTGAAGGGTATATCAGAAGTGCTCTGCACACATTCTGTATTATCTTACCCTAGGAATATGCAGCTAGCCAGAGGTGAGAAATCAAGCTAGGTAGAGTTTTGATTATCAGAGAAAATTGTTCTTACACTTTGAAAAAACCCTGTATTTGTTTAATTTCTTCTTGAGGTGGGAGTAGGTTTTCCCAGGGGAAGCTACTTCAGGGAGATCCAGCTTTAAGTGTAGTGGATTTGGGTGACTTCATGGGGTGAGGTGAGCAAGTCTGAAAGCTTAGGTACCAAAGCTCTGGAATTCTGGCTTCCTTTCAGTCCATTAATTAGCAATTTTCCCAGCTTCCACTGAAACATTCAAAAGTTGACATAGTTTTCCATGATGTCTGTATTTGGAAGAATGGACACATCTCGAAGGTCCCTTCCAACCCAAACTGTTAGATGATTGTATTATTTCATAGGGGAATTGTTTATCTAAGGGATGGAGAGGTTTTATTATTTTTTATTTTTTGTTGGGTTTTTTTGGTTGTTTCTTTGTTGTTGTTTGTGTTTTGTTTTGGTTTTTTTTCTATTCAGCTCTTCAGTTTCCAGCAGCTTTAAAGTTGGAAGTGTCTCGCTTATAACAGGTGCAGGTAGCTCAAAATATTCCTGGGCCAGAAAAATATGGTATGTTGGGAAAAGTAAACTTTCATTTCTCCTTCTACTTTTCTAGCCAGCTGAGATATTTCTCCACATTTACTAACAATACTGTTCAAAGCAATGGAGTACATTTCAAGAAGTAGAAGGCCAGCACTCTGGGGTGACTCATCAAGTGCCTCACTGCTAAGTCAAGTCAGCTTTCAGTGCAGACAGCCTACAGAGAATGCTTTTGAATTGATTCTTGAGCTGCCTACTTTAATTAGTGTATAATGGGTTAACATATGGAAGATTCAAAACATCCAACTACACAAAAGCTTATGTGACTGTATGAAGTTATCTGTTTCAAGGTGGTCAAAATCTTTCAGCTGGCTTTAGTGGAAGGGCTTCAAACTTGGGGTTTTTTTCCTGGTAACATGCAACATCAGCTGAATTCATCTTCTTCGAGTTGATTTTCGGTCTTTGAAGTGTTAACAGACTTTTATTAAATTTTTAGATTTCTCTCATTTCTCTGTGTAAACTATGTGTTGGAGTAGATTGATAGCAGGTACTATTTAGACTACTAAAAGCAATGAAGCCATGGCAGTTAATGAGTGCTGAGGAAATACTCTATTTTTATCATTTTATTATTAGTGTGTAGATCCTTTCATGGTTATACTCCCTTTACTATGAGAAAAGTTGCATTTCTTCTTAGAAGGTGTCTTTTTCCCTTCTTATGCACACTTGAATCTCTAGGAAACCATGTTTGGGTCCTCAAAAAAATCATGTTTATTATAATACAGCAGAAGGGAAAGGTGACAACAGACCAAGGCTAGAGCCTGCCCTGAGTGCAGCCTTTCATTCCTTCTTTTCCACTTACATTACTGAGAAAAATGGCTGTGATCTGAGAAGTCTGACAAGTACTCAAGTTTTTCAGTTCACTTTGAGCTGCTTTCATTAAAAGGAATTGAAAGGAAAGAAATAGAAAATGAATTGTTCTTGCTGATTTTCTTGCTAAGGGGACTATTTGGCAGAAAGGAGTGCAGGCAGAGTATGGGAGGTCAAGGGTGGCCAAGAGTTTGATAAAAAGATTAGGATTCCTTTAGAAATCTCAGCATGAAGAACACATCAGAAGCACAATGCACAATGGCCGTAGAAACCAAACTCAAACAAGCTGGGTATAGTTTAAAGCTGTGGAAAAGTATTTCCTGTGTTCTGTTTGTCCTCCAGATTTTTCATGGTTTATACTACTAACTACACCACCTCTGTACTGTGGCATTTGTAATATGTAGGCTTTACTGTCACTACTGAAAAATAAGCTGCCAGCAAAATCGAAATGCAAAAGAAGAAAGAAAGGATTATACAGCTCTTGCCTTTTTATTATTTTTGATTTCTGAGGGAAAGGGGAGGGCACAAAAACACCCCCAAATAGAGCACTTTTTTACTTTTTGAAGTAGTTTGCTTCACAGCTTGCCACTTTTATGCTACTGCTTCTATGACCAGATTCATCAATGTACATCATGGAGGTCATGATGTTGACTTTGTTTTGGCAGCTCTTAGTGAATAATTCCACAATGTTTAACTTCTGAATTATGGACCTCAGATTTAAATGGTTTAAAGGGCATTTTTCTTAGCTGAAAAGTTTAGTGTTAAAAGATCCTTCCAATTGAAAGCTGCTGAAAAAGAAGTGGCTAAATCAACACCAACATGCTCTTTGATGCAGCATCGCCAGGGATAAATGGGCCAAGGAACAGAGAACATAAAGTCTTCAAAGTAGAATGGCAAAACAGAATAGCTGTGAGGCAGTACACAGGTTATGGTTTTAATGGTTCCAAAAATCCTCATAAACAAAGTAAGAAATTACTTCTGTGGATTAGATGTTGAAAGTCTGTGGGCAAACAGGCTGAGCCATCTGTGTTGATGTAGCTTCATTCACATGCTTTCATTTTTTGCTGAAAGCCTATATGGCCATATTTAGCACTGCTCCTGTTATATACATACTTTCAACAATGGAAGAGAAACCGTTACTACAAGCATTC
>NW_008236478.1:5851895-5878020 GCF_000691975.1 Corvus brachyrhynchos
TTCCTGCACTCTTCAGTTTTTCTCTTTGTATTCATGTAAGTGTAATGTTGCATTTTTCTTTTGGCTTTAGAAAAACGAGTAATGGAGATGCCTGCCTGTGCTTACCTATTTTAATATACCAGTGGTCTGATTTAAACTCTAGTATTCGCTCTTCATGAGGTGATCAGGAAGGGGAAGGCTTGATGTCCCATTAGAGAGGAGGATGGTGAGGAGCAATTAATATTTTTTCGGTTGCTGGAAACAGATGTTTGGAAACAGGGTTCACAGAATAGCCACATATTCACTGACAGCTGGATTTTACCAGCAACAAAACCTGTTTCTAAGACAAGACACAGAAATGGTTAAGAGGCCAGAGCAAAGAACCTTTTGTTTCAGATGAAAGAATGCAAAAGGATGCAGAGCTCCTTTTCGAACACATATTGTCTCAGCTTTCTTCTCAGTGCATTCTGAATTTTTATGTTTCGTTCTGACTCAGCCGAGGAAATTCTTGCCTAAAATAGACTATTGCAAGGTGGTTAGAGCCCTGGTCATGAGAGATCTTGGCTTAAATTTATTTAGAGAGGGTATAGGGCTGAATGTGATTATCCTGCTTGTGAGGTTATTGTATAAAGTAGGCAGAAGTGTACCATTTCCTGCTATGTCCTAAGTGACGATCCAGGCAATAGTGGCATTTCTTCAGATGTGTGATCTTTCTGGTGTGTATTGCATAGCTATATGTGGGTGAGTAGGTACGTGTAAGGCCCTATCTGTCTGTCTGTCTCTATCTTGCTCAGCAGTGCAAATGCTCATGGCATACAGAGGTAAACACCTTCATTCATGGATTCCAGGGCTGATCTATGCATTGCTATCAAAGCCAGGCTGCTCCAGACACTCAGAAATAGACCATTCCAACACACAGGGAACTTCGAGAGGAAAGAGGGACCAAGGCAGCTGCATGATTAAGCAGCAGCTGCCGAGTTTTGCATTGCTGATCAAACCTTTGAAGCCATTTTCTAATGACTTCTTACCCTAAAAGGTCTGACTTCTCCCAGGCATCAGTTCCTTTAGCTCTTCCAGTTTATAGAATTCCATCTGTCTCATCTAGGTTGAGATTTTTCCAAATTAACATGCTACATCCTATTTTGGATTAGATATAGGAATTTAACTGAAAAAAAAAGAAATCCACTTTCACTTTATTAAACTATCTCAGAAGAAAATTTAGAGCAACAACACATATGTATTTCAGAAGAACATATTGGATTATATTTTCAGATGGTATAAAATGATCCTTCTTAGCTTTAACAGAATTAATCCAGCTACCAACAAGTATGAATAATGACAGCATGTAACACTAGATGTAGAATAGGATTCTGTTTAATTAAAAATGACAGAGAATGCTAGTGACCGTATTTGATTGATTTTTCAGTGATTGATTTGATATTTTTCTAAAAAGTCATACTTTCCCTCAATTTAAGCATGGATTTGCTCCAATATCAATGCTATTGATGTGCCAGTACTCAGCATATTTAAGTAAAAGTGCACAGTCATTCTATAAATGGAAAATTGTTGAGGGTCTTAACATAACTGTCCTAAAAAATACATTTTGTTTTGATGGTGTTGTAAATTCGAGAAATTAAAATGCCCACACTTTAGAACTTGATTGTGTAAACAAGGCCTACAGCACTTTATGGTGTATAGATCAAGCAGAAATGTGCAAAGAACTGCAGATTCCCTGACACACTGTAATGAGAAGGCTGCTGCTCTGCAGCTGGCAGTGACCAGAACTTCACACAATCTTCACAGCTGACTGCCCCTTCAGGCAATGCTTTTTCCAAATGTACAGAAGTGCCATTTCAGCTTTACTTTGTGGGGTGATGGTGATCTCCACTGTCATATTATACCAGGTTAATTGGAAACTCTATCCCAATGCATATGACCTAGGCTTTGGCTCCTATTTAATGGTGATACCCTGACTTCTGGTATAAACTATGTAGTGTCCCAAATCTCCAAGAGCAAAAAGAAAAATGAAGCAAAAGATGAGAAAGTACTGCTAAGCAGCGAACAGATTTTTACAGAAAATGGGAAGACTGTCAGTGCATAATCAAAGTGTGAAGTCATCAATTAATTGTCAATGAATAATGATACTAAAATGATTTTTATTAACAATAAAAGCAACAAAATTAACCTGAAGGGAGGATAGTTTCATCAAAAAAGAGCAAGAAAATAAGCAGTTATGCATTAACATTCAACAGCTGTTTTGAGTATATTTGGAAAGAGCAAGCATCAGTGCCTCGTGACATTGGGGTAAAATTAAGAAGAAATTACTCTTTTAAAGATGGATGTTACATCTAAATTTAAGCATTTTCAAATCAGCAGACTTGGAAACTAGTAATCCACGAGAAGAAGCTACATAAGGAGTTTTCTCATATCAGTTTATGATAAATCTTCACAATCAGGAAAAGTTCCAAAGAAGTGAAAGAATGTCAATGCAAATAAAATAGTTATCACTAAAAAGGCTGACTCATTGACCCATAAAAAAGCCTGTAACTGATTTCCAGTAAAATAATGGGATTGTTAATTTGTAACGATCATCAACAAAAAGCTGGAGGCTAAAAGTGTAATAATACCTATCAGTGTTTCTTCATGGAAATCATATCTTGTTAAGTGTTTTTGTTATGCTTTTTTTTTGGCCAGAATTATAGCTCTGAGTGATAAAAGTAATTTTGTTACTGTAAAGTATTCTCTAAGGCATTTAAGATATTGTCATGTAAACTTATCACACCTGCACTATATAAAAGAATTAATCGAAAAGAAATAATCAAAATATGGTTTTTAATACTGAGGTATTATTGAAATATATCTGAAAATCAGTTCATTGTTACCTGTGACATTAAGCGGTCTCATCTGGAGACCTTTTGTCCTGGTTTTGGCCCAGATCACCAGGAAGGGGCGTGGCCAGACCCTAATACCACTAGATCTCATTTTTCAATATCATTTTTCATTTTACATCATTTTTCAGTACCACCTTATATCATCTCCAGGGATGGGGGAAAGGGACTTTCTCTCCTCCTAGAAGAAGGGTATTCCTTCCAGTGGGAGAAAGTGTGGTAGTTGAAATGGTCTGGTATTTTGCCTGTAAATAGTTTCTTTGTCTTACACCTTTTGTTATTAATATTGTTGCTGTTACTGTTTGTTTTCTTATCTAATTGCTGTTTCCAGTAAATTGTTCTTATCTCAGCCTGTGATCTTTACTTTTCATGCTTTCAGTTGAGGGGAGTAGGGAGAAGTGAGAGGAGTGGTTTTAGCAGGGCTACTAAACTGGAGAATACCATTCCTAAACCACACCACCATTGTAGTTAACCACTGTCAGCCATCAAATAAAACCACTTCTAGACACTCTCAGTTCAACATTGCAATTTTAAAAAGCCCCTAGTTCAGGGGCAGGAGAATGTGTAAACATTTAAGTGATTTCAAAGCAGAAACAAGTCATCCAATGACCTAAAGAAATGGACACTTCCTCTAAGCAAAAGACATGGCAGGGATCTTCCAACTCCCTGGAGACTCCAGACCTTGTTACAAGGAAATATCCTGCAACAGATACAGTCCAAATGGAATCTTCCCCTTTGGAATCTGTCAGCAAGGCTGTGCGCTGGACTAATAGTTTTTTCTAGATGTCTGACATGGGAACACATCAATCCTTACTCGGAAATTTCTGTTGACATTAACTAGAAAAAGGCTTAGGAGAAAAGGAGGGAGGGGAAGAATTGCAAATACTATCTCCTTACTACAGGGCAGGACATCGCTACTGTCAGATATCTACCAGTGCAGATTTCCCTCAAATATTTTTCCAAACACTGAAGCTGTTTCATGACTCTCCCTAGCTGAGATTTGGCCTGGCACAGTTCCTTGTTTACTGAAATTACATTTCACATGAATTTTTTAAGACAACTGCCTAGAACTCTGGGATGACATTAAAACCAGTTCAGCAATTCAGTGTGAACAATATCTTCTCTTTAGGGCTTACTCCTTTATTGTGATATCATTGAATCAACGTTTGTAAAGGAGCAGCTGCCAAGCAGAAAAGTTGATGCCATGGATCATTTTCAGAAGTGTTTTGCAATTTTAAAACTATGTCAGCCAAGAGTAGACAACAGCACTTGCAACACATCAAAAAAATTGGAAATGGCAGAAGTCAAAGACTGGAAGGCAATCCGTGTGGATCTGGTCATAACCCCCTTTGAGCAATACGCATATGCTCTGTTAGGTTGGACAGGCTCCAGGGTAAGTAACCACAACAGTATATGTTTTCTTAGAATTGCAAACACGTTTTTGTTGTTGCAGGACCATTCAGAGTTCATGGATTAAAAAAAAATATTCGTGATGTCCAAGCATCACATTTCATACTGTCATCCGCCCCTGATAATGAGTTGGAGCTGATGAATTCATCACTAACATTTATGTATGTCTCTCTAGGGGAGTTAAGATCTATTTTCCTCGAAGCTTAGTGTTTAGGTCCATGACCTGGAGAGCGAGGTTTTTGGTCAGTTGTGTTGTCTTTTTACATCGTAATACTGTTAACAAGCAATTAAATGGTTACTGAGTAGAGAGACGATTTGGAAAGTGTCACATAATTTTGCAGGAAATTAAACATTTGAGGAATGTTCTGAATTGGAACTTAATTTGTTTTGTAGGAAATTAAAAGTGATTTGACATCTTTGGATTAGGTCAAATGTTTTGTTTCAGTTGCATTATAATTGACTCTTTTAAATTGTAAAAAAAAGGAAAAATTTTAAAATTAGTTTTGAACTAGAATAAAATATATTTTGATATATGTTTTAATAAGAAAACTTGAAATGATATCTGCTTTCATAATAGACACTAGTTAGTTGGCATAATATAAAATAGTACACTATTTTCAAAACAAAAAATTCTACCTAGTGCAAACTCAAAACTCAAATGATAATCTCTCTCCAGACAGAATTATTTTTTAATCTGTTCGACATGCTTGCCTTCTGATGTTAATTTTCTTAGGGGGTGATTACATGGTACAGTGGAGAGCTCCTGAGCCTGCTCTGAATGATCTTTTTGATGTGTTGGAAGCAGTACTGGTGCCTTGCCACTCTGTTCTACTCAGGTTAATTGGAAGCAGAATGGTTTAGACCAGGCAAAATGTTGAAATTGATGTGTTCTCCTGCTGAGCTTATGAGTTACTTCAGTCACTTTTTTTGAGATAACAAAATGTATTTATTTGGATTTGGGATTAAGTTCTGCAGACTTTGGGGTCCTTTCTTATCCTGGAAGTGTTTGGCAACTTAAAAGCCCTTCTCTCAACTCTGTTGATAGGTGTCTACACTGAAAACACACAGTGTGAGGCCTTTTGGATGAGTAGGCAATGACTTTGTTTTTCTCTGCCTCACTGAGCTCCTGCTCCCTGTTGAGCTAATTCACCCACGGACTGTGGGAGCCCATCACAGGTTTACTTTCTTATACAGTGCCCAACTACTCTCAGAGTAGATGGACGATTCCTTATAAAAACATTTCCTTTCACACAGTGCCCAACTACTCTCAGAGTAACCAACTGAAATGATGGACGATTCCTTATAAAAACATTTCCTTTCAGGTGATTAATTTTATCAGACTATATTCTTTTAATAGAGGTAATTTTTGCATTGTTTGGTTTGGTGTTAGAACTCTTATGCAAAGGATAACAATTTTGGTTTGTGAAAATGGCTGATATTTGCTATATCTTTGACAGCAATTTGGACGTGATTTGCGGAGGTATGCTTCACATGAAAGGAAGATGGTATTGGATAACCATGCATTATATGACAGGAGAAAGGTACTGTTTATTCTCAGAAATAAAGCTAATGGGTTTTTGTTTCTGAGTCTACATTTCCAGTTCATTTTTTATGTTCAAGTATATAGAATATTTTAGCTTGATCATCTATTTGGTGATAGAAAACAGTTCCACCTTCCCAAGATTTATTTTCACTGGAACAACCTGATTAAATCCGAACAAGTCTGGAAATCCTTTTTTTTTTTGGCAATTGCGAGATAATACCTGAAATGTAACAAGAAACATGCATTAGACATTGGTATTTGATAGGAACTGTGCAGCCTTCACAAAACTGAGAACAACCCATCTGTGAGTATTTGAAAAAGGTATTTAACTGTCCCATTTCAGAAGGAGAGGTCATTTCTGTGTCCCAGGCACAATTTCAACTGGTATTGGGCTGACATTTCAATGGAGGAGGGGATATTGAGTGGTACAGGCTCAGTTAGAAGGCTCGAGGAAGTTTTTTCAGGGTATGACACTAAGTAGAGATCAGGGATCATCCTGCTTTTAAAGCCCTGCATTCAGGAGTCTGTGTGGAATTCTGTTTAGTCAGGCTTGGCAGCCTGGGGAGTAATTGATATAATTTCTGGTATAAAGGCTCTTGGCTGCAGTTATACTGATCTCTGCATTTATCTGGCTTAATGTCTGTATTTGTATTAGGCCATTTAAATAATAAGCAAAAATCAATACTACAGATGCTTATTGATGTCATTATAGGGGAAAGGCAGAAGTACCATGCCAAGACTTTACATTAATCTTTCCTATATACTCCTTATAGAATGGAGACTGCTTTTAGCACCCCTACTTATATGCATTGTCTCATTACTTCTAAGATGCAGGAGTGATCTTAGCCATCACTCCATTTCAGCTGTCTCCATATGTGCTTGTCAGGTCCAGATGCTACTATAGCATCCTCAGCTCACATGGAAACCTGGGGAAATCATCAGGCTAATTATCCATTTAGTCAGATATCCTGTCTCCAGCAATTGTCAATACTAGATGCTTCAGAAGAAAACATAAAATCAATAGTAGATAAATATGCTATGAAATCTTTAAAGAGGAGAGATTTCTTCACAAACTCAGGGATGATGTCAGTGTATTTATGCCTGTCTTTTATATTTTGAAAGCATTCAAAATATAAACTCTTTGCCTAAACATAATATGGCTGGTGTTATTATCTGCACTTTAATATGTGCTCTGTTCAATAGATTTTTGCATGTAACAGCAAATAGCACTGGGGAAAACCAAAGAATTTGAGGAATGCCAGTGTTATTTTTTGTGTGCAGCAAAATTTGCCTGCTTGGTATATGAGTATCATTATATCTGTTGCTTTTACTCAGAGCCCTGAGGCATTCAGAGATGCAAAATGGACACTGCTCATTCACGAACAACATCAATCAGTATTATTTGTTCTTGATTATGTTCAGGCTTTATAACTGACATACCATTTAAATCCTTCTGGGGAAGAAAATGTGTGTTTCCATGTATTTTTGACTGGATTAGCCAGGATGTTTCACAGATAAATGATGAGTTTATCTTCACAGTGTCCTCTGGGAAGAAAGACTCTTGTCATCCCAGATTTTCAGTAGAGAGCTGAGGCAGGGAAAGATTTAAGGTCTTAAACATCCATTGATTTCAAGGGCCCCTGTAGTGGTTTGGTCCAAAATACTCATTACTGTTTATCTGCTGTGAGATAAGAATTAGGAGAAATGCAAAGCAGGCACCAAACTTGAAAGAATATAAAGAAGTTTATTAACAGACCTAAAAGAAGAAAAAAAAATTGTACCACCTTCAGAACTCTCCTCCTCCCCCCACCTTCCTCCCTTCTCCCACTGACAATGTAAAAAGACAACCCTTAAGATGTTCAGTCTGTTTACCACTTCCATAATAACCTTGTTCAGTCCATTTAGAAAGAGAAGTCTCTTCTTGCTCATGCTATGAAAACATTATCACAACGAGACAGCCTCTTAAATGTGGATCACAGAGGTGGTCACAACTTTAAGTGGCTTAGAGAATTGTCCATATCCAAACTGGCCAGCTGATAGGTTCTATCAGTTCCCAGAGGAAACTGTAAGCACCCCTTAGCAAGGACGTCCCTTCCGGGACTATGCTTGCTAACCTATGACAGCCCCACATTTGCAGTGTCCAACCTGAAGTTTCTCCTGCTGGGTATCTGCCTTGGGAATTCAAAAAATACAAAGAAATGTCTATACCCATGTCATGGTTCCCAAAACCATCAGCTGTAACTGTAACTTAATCTCCAGACCTTCTACATGTCTGAGTCTCAACTTACACTTCCTGAATTCCTCAGTTGTACTGCCCAAAACTGAAGAAATGGACCTTGTGAGAGGACTGAGAAGTAAAACTCAGAAAATTTTCTTTATTCCTTATCATAAGGCAGGAGTTGTTGACAAAGGCAAAGATAAAAACGCGGCAAACCAAAAACTGAATCAAACCCAAAACACTCAGACCAAATCTTCAGGGAAAATTTCAACTATCTTGACCACAAAGTCTTTAATCTACAATTTTCATTTATCAAATGAGGTACATGAATGGGTCAGCTGTCCCTTTCAGGGTGGGACTTTGCTTTCAAATGTCAATCTGTCATCACCCCTCTCCCCCACTAATATCTAAGTCTGCCATTTCTCATTTAATCCCAAACACAGATAGTTTGCTTCCAAAGATTTTTCTGTAAACCACAGATGCACTGCTGATTTCAATCACAAGAAGTTGTGTTAATATGTTGACACAGCAGAATACTGTTCTTATTTCTGCTGCAGTCTCAGAAATATCTTAATTACATTAGCCAAATTTTTCCAGAAAGAAAGAAAATTCTAAGGCGGATAGGCAATATGAAAAATTTCAGACCAGGTAGCACTGAAGTTATAATCTGCTTAACATGGGCTCTTTTTTCAAGTAATGTTATTCTAGCAAGAAGCAGGGAGATGACTCCCTGGAAAGTCATTCTAATATATATAATCTAATGTGCTAAATTCGAAAAAATTTTAAAATTATTTTTAACGTTGTAATTTTTGTATTAAGTTATTCCCACAAATGACATCTTGAACAAAAAAAACCTTCCATACTGCCACCCAGTGTGTAGTAAGATCAGAAATGTGCAGGATACAGCAATGGTGTCTGTCTGTGAAATTTGAGATGATGGCCCATAGTGGAAGAGGAGAGGTTTGCAGTAAATTATGTGCCTGCCAAGTTTGATTCATTTTTAGGGTCATCAGGGTAGCAAGCTTAAAATAAGTGATAAAAATAATTAGCAATTTTACACAAGGGAACATATGCCCAAATTGTCCAATGTTTAGGGTTGGTTTGTTGGTTATTTTTTACATTAAACTATGAAGTGTAGAGAATCTCCTTTATTTTAATTCTAGTACTTTTCTTTTAAAATTTTTTGACTAGGAGGGAACACTAAAACCATAGATGTTTTATCCGTACCATCTCATAAAATTAGATTGGAGCATGAACGTTTGTATTTCATAAGTACATTTCTCTTTGTGTCAGAAAATCTTCCTTTCTCAAAGCTAAAAACAATCAGGAAGCAGATATCCCTTGTGCAAGCTGCTCAAGATCCCTCAGCACAACCTTAATTAAGGTTAATTAGGCACCATATGTAAAAGCTGAAACACATCTTTTCCATATTTCTCTCCTTTTTTTCTGAAGAGAGATTATTTTATGTTGCTGGCTCTGTCCAGACAGACAAACCTTCATGCACAACTCTAACAGTCACTGGGGTATTGACTGGGGTGGAATTTGGAAGCTGGGCCAATTCCTTTCTGCTTTGTTATTTTTCTTTTATTAGTCTGTGTGTGTGTACAACACAAGATCAGGAAGAGTCAAACTAATTCTTGATCTGCCGAAGACCAAGTCCTTTCCTTAAAAACACTTGCCTGTCATAATTTAAAATTTTGCAAGTCTTTATAAGAAATTAATAAACCATGCTATAGCAAGTATTATTTGCTCTTATTTAATTTTTATTTGGTGGAATGTAACCGTGCTTGTAAGAGAATGTAATTCGTTATAAAAGAAAACAATTTCCTGATTTGCTCTACATTTCAATATATAATTCAGTGTACTTTATTCTTCTATATTAATATTTATCAGCCCTTTGGCACAGATGCTTGCACTGTGGCCCACTGCTTGAAATGTGATGCATGTCACAGAATCCCTGATTCCAGCGTTCAAAGGGTTGCATCAGGAGAGAGTCCTGCTTACTTTAATGTATTTCCAAAGGGATTCTGCCTGGAATAGGGCGCATTAACACAGCAGTTAGGAATCAATTACATAGCTTTGCAGATGGGAACAAAAGGAAGAGAAATTTTCTCCAGGGACTCGTTACAAAGTTACACTGTGAAATTATTCCTCAGCCTGGATTTATTTTTTTCTTTCTAGTGTGAATCTTTTTCATATATTTGTTGGTTTTGGAAGACAGTGTGCAATTACCAAACTAACGATTTTTTCAGTTTTGTAATAAGAAGGGCATTTTGTAGATCTTCCTTTCATAGGAAAATTGTGACAAAAAAATTGAAAATTTGCTGCCAAGTATCTGTCAGCCTCTTTTACATAAAAAGATGAATGCATGTCCAAATCTGTGTCTCTGTAGAACTGTGTACTAAAGGTATGGAAATCGGCACTTGCATATATCAACCTGAGGTATGTAGTTCCTGTGATTTACACCAGCTGGAGGTCAAACCTTACTATAATCCCCACTCTTAGAGAATGGAGTTCATTGATCAGTCATGAGGAAGAAAGAAAAATTGTATGTTCCCTGTGTCTAATGGTATTATTGGTGCTACAAATGGCATGGCATTTTTATGATCGGGGGAACAAAATTCTCATTGTAAAACTTTCGCAATTCATGAATGAACAACATGCTCTCTAAGAAAAATATAAATGGTTTTGTAAAAAAAAAAAAAATTCCTTTTTCTCTGTGAAGCATAAGTCAGATCAGCTGAACAGTAGGCTCTTCCTCAGTAAAATTAAGGTCCTTAGTCTGTAAACCATGACATCAGTGGTTGTTCTGACACTCCTCTGTGTTGGATTAGGAGACAATTATCCCTTAACGCACAATAAAGAATTTTTGGTTACAATGTGCGTTGTCTCTGGACTAGTGGTGTACCAGGGCAGCTGTTGGCAAGTTTTGGCAACGTCATGACAGCTTTTTACCTGGGTGAAATGGACAGAGATTTAGTGGTTCTAACTAATGAAGATATAGCTCTAAACCTGTTTTGAGTATCTGTCTTTAAGATGAGTAACTATCATATGTTTACAGGAAAATGCAAGAAATGTGTGATTTACTTTCACATACTGCTTTATTATCTTTAAAGTGATTTTTAAAGTGGCTTGCAAACCACAGGATTTCTATTCTTAAAGGAGGTGTCCTTGAGGTATGAATGCCCTTTTACTGTATAAGCAACCTGGAATAAGATTCAGCAACTACGAAGGTTGTTGGTGCCTTTACCAACTCTGGTGCTGTTAGCTAGAGAAAATACCTTTGTCATGCAGAAAGGCCCTGTGGAGAGTATCTGAAGCTGGACTCTGTTACTGGGCTTTTGCACTGGCTGGTAGAATGACAAGGTTGCAGCCAGCCAAAGGATCACATACCAGGTCAGATGTGTGACATCAGAGAGCGCAGTCAAACAACCTTCAGGCTGTCACGTTCTCTGCTCTCTGAATGTTTTCTGCTCCCTCTTGTAATTCTAATTTGGCTTGTGAAAAGGCAGCAGGGGAAGGAATTGTGACATTTAACATAAAGTGATGATTATCTGAGCTTAAGAGTCTACATGTTGTTGTAATACAGGCTAAGGAAGGAGGATGGTCCAGAGGTTTGACTGTTAACTTGCAACTTGTGTCACTCTGTAGCCAAAATTTCCCTGTAGTTTTAAGCAGGTCATTTAGCCTTCCTTGGTCTCACTTCCCAACAGTGAAACCTAGTTCCCATGATGGAAAGGTGCCGTAATGGTAAGTAGTTAACCACTGAAGAAAAAGCTATTTCAGTTTAATAATTTTTCAAAATTTGCTTGATCTCTTAGTCAGAGGGAAATGTTGACGCTTTCTGTTAAAGGCATTTCTTTCTGAATCTTGGCTTTGGAAACAATCCATGTATCAGACTGTTCCAAACCTCCAAAGTTCAGACAGCTCTTGGGGCTGAAACTCAGAGGCATTTGCTTGGCTGGCTGCTCCAGGCCCATGGAGCCAATGAGCTCTGGGGACCTTGGCTCTGAAGTACTTAAAATTACGTATTTGAACTCAGGCTCGCAGTAGTAGCCTATCAGGCAGGTTATTGAGAAGATGTGCAAGCTAGCAGGAGCTTTAATAGGCTCAGATTTTTTAAAGTGCCTGGTAAACTAGATTCTATTGGATTGTGACTTTTTCAGGGCAATATTTTGATAATTATGTCATTTTTATGGAACACCCAGGGTGAGTAGGAAAACTCCAACAAAGTAAAATTCATTAGTGTTTTGCTGATTAGATCTGTTCAAAAGGCAGTGTGATAATATTTTTGTATGACTATACATGTGTTAGGTAGAAATACTGTTCCCTGGAACTGTCTCTTCTCTGGGAATCCTGGGAAGTTGCATTCTAGTGATTCTCAGCCAGCCAAATCTGTATATTATCTTTCTCAGTGCAGCCTGCTATGAGGATACTCTAAGCTTAACTACAGTAGATGCTTCTTAAAGAGCTACTCTTCTGTGCAAAACCCAGCCCTACCACTTATATTGTGGATAAATATTACTTTTTAAAATGCAGGATTTATCAACCTTTTTCACTGTTGCTTCCTGACTAAACTTCCTTATCTGAATTAATTAAAAATTAGAGCCATTTCCAAATACTTCAGAATCCATAGGAAAATAAACATCTTTTTGTTTGTTTTTATGTTTTGGTAACTATTTGGAAACTATTCCTTGGTCTTACAGTAAAGAATGAGGTTTAAAGCTCCCTCACTGTACATCACAGTTTCAGCTGCAGTGGGGTTCCCTATTGCTCTTTCCTTTCATTCAGAGTATATTTATTTTTCTTTATGCCATTTGCTGTTCAGCAGCTACTCAGAACCAGCTCTGCATAAAACAGGAACTAACTTCAACAGTTCCATGCTAGAAATTCTGAGTGATATATTTCCTCAAACTGTTATCTTTTGAGCACGGGAGAGTTGAGCTGAACGAGTGGTGGGGTGGAGTGGGTTGGAGGCCTTAAACTGCTGCAGGTACTTTTCTCTATTCTTGTTTCATGTGAGGAGATTTCTGAGGATGGCATGTAGAAAGCATCATGGCTGGATTGTGGTCATGTAGAAAGTGTCTCTCCTGCACTTTATACACCACTCACCAGTGGAGATTCTTAAACCAGGTGTGAGATTGGAGGATTGAATTTGTCTTGTAAATTCTGATTTATAACTTATATAAACCCATATATTTTCACAATATTGCAGAAAATCCCTTTCAAATCAAATTGCTACTTTATGGAGTTCATGGGAGCAAAATGAAGTGATGTAAATAATTAGCATTGCTTTTTTTTGGCAAAAGAATAGATGGAGTTCTTAGGGTATAATAGATTAATTGAATTATTAGCATATGAATGTTCTTGCACTGACATTGTAGGTTGCTTTTTTTTGTAAGAGAAGGATCATGAGTTTAGTGTTATTTTGAAGAGTCGTTGGAGCAGAAAGCAGTTATTAATTTTATGTCCTATGTAAATTTAAGATGTGAAATAGGTCCCTTAATGTTTTCTATTAGAGAAATACTGGAAAAAATATGACACTATACTGATGACTGATTGACGATTGATGACAATTATGCATTCAAAAAACCTTGTATGAATTTGAATGGCATGAAATGTTATTTAGTTGTTGAATAACGGGAGAGGTGGTTTATATAACTGTTCTGAATAACAAACTCACAAAATGCTCTGAAAACTTCATAATGGGACCCAGCTTTGCAAGCCATTAAGTGCTGTGCAGTTACACTGAATATAGTAAGATTCTGTGATCCCAGTTTTTTTAAGAGAAAATTTACTTTTTCTTGGGAAACCATAATAAGCATGAAATGGGAAATTTATCCTGGGATATCTTTTAGTCGGTGAAGCTCACATGCATTCAATTGTCACCATCAGTATTGCATAGTCTTTTACCACTTGCCTGCAGAATGAATTCCTATCTAGGAAAAGCCTGACTGACTCTTCAGGCAGGGCTTGTCCTGCCTGCCTTTGCACGTATCCGTAAAGCCAAATGAAGGTGTGATTACAGCCCCAGTAAATGGCTATTTTATGATGGTAATGCTCTGGTCTGCTAGCTTCAGTGTCTGAGTTCTGCTACTGCTCATCTTTTGCCCGAGTAGCTGCTTCACAGACAACCACAGTGTTTGCAGCAGGCAATCCATCCAGCCATTCCTGGCAACATCCTTGAGATTCTAGCCTCCCTCATGATATTCAGATTTTTCTCTGATTGAGTCTTCATCTGTATGGTGACTTTTATTTTGAAACATGGCTTACCTGACGGTGACCATGCTGCTGCAAAACGTCCTGTGGTGGCTTGGCTTGGAGGACAGAAACAGCTCTGAGGAAGCCAGACTGATTGCAGGTGGCTGGGCGGTTACCTCCACACGCCAGAACTTTGTAAATATATCTCCTAATAAAAAGCCAGCTTTGTTTTTCAAGCGGGTATTCTTTTTTTTCACTGCCCAATACATTATTTCTCAAAAACCTGTATGACCAGGAAGAGCTGTCTATTATTTTACGGGCTCATTTTATTGCATAAAGTTGTGTAATATTCACGTGTTTGATTGTGTATTTAGTTACAGTCTCTGTGTCAGTTTTTTGGTGTCATCTGAGAACATTTACTCCACACTACCTTTCACTGAAAAAAGATGCTTGCAGAAGCTTACTTGCACGGTTAAAGAGACATTTTTTATGGTTCTGTAAAACTGGATGTGATAGTCTTATTTTGGCAGATGCTGCTCTAAAATTATAAAGTTATAATGGTGATATAATCAGCCTTGAGAACATCTTGATGAATTAAACATGCTGCAGCTGCAGAGTTTGCTTTAGACATCTGCAACAATGACTTGATTAAAGCTACAGTAAACATAAAGATCCAAAGTCTATAATATTGATTTCCAATGTGCTCTCTATTACTACTTGAAAGTAAGCTACAGCCAGGTGGGGCTTGGCCTCTTCTCCCAGGCAACAGTGACAGGACAAGAGGATATAGTCTTAAGCTGCATCAGAGGAGGGTTAGGTTGGACGTGAGGAAGAATTTCTCCACAGAAGGGGTGACTAGGCCTTGGAATGGGCTGCCCAGGGAGGTGGTGGAGTTGCTGTCCCTGGAGGTGTTTTAAGAAAAGACTGGATGTGGCACTCAGTGCCATGGTCTGGTTGACAAGGTGGTGTTGGGTCATAGGTTGAACTTGATGAACTCAGAGGTCTTTACCAACCAAATGGATTCTGTGATTCTATGATTACTACAATTAAACACTGAGCCATTGTAAACAGATGCTCATACTTTCATTTATGTTTCAATTCTTCTCACTCTCTCTCGGGAAAGTGGAAATTACATATGTGATTTGGGTGATTTTTTCTTTTTGCACCTGATCTATTTTTAAAAAATAAGAATTAAAGTAATCTACTTTTCTTACCTCTTGGTAAATTAAAAAATGATTGCGCATTTTCTTACAAAGCATGCTTCTCTTCAGTGTTCTCTTAGCATTTTAAATGTTTCACATACAGCATATGATTGGTCATTTTTACTAAGTTTGCATGTAATTCATATATATATTTAGCTAAGCCTAATCTCTTTGCAATAGCAATCTGTACATCTAACACAGAGATAAAAGTACCTAATAGTCATTTCCTTTACTCAGTGTGTTTTTTTAGCAGTTCAGTGAAACCTGTATTGCTAATGAAAAGACATCTCTCAAAATGCATAAGTAGGTGCAATCCTGAATATTTTGACTATACCTTTTTGCTCAATTTCTAAGTCAGTACAGAACTAATTATTTTCAATTATTTTAATTCAATTATTCAATCAGTATGGTGGGGTAA
Organism: Corvus brachyrhynchos; assembly: GCF_000691975.1. Taxonomy (NCBI): domain Eukaryota; kingdom Metazoa; phylum Chordata; class Aves; order Passeriformes; family Corvidae; genus Corvus; species Corvus brachyrhynchos. The sequence continues at coordinate 5,867,755 of NW_008236478.1, forward strand.
GTTATTGAATGTGGGGTAGGTTACCAAGTCTCATATTTTCTGTCAAAAGAAAAAAGAAATTAATTTGAGAAGAAGCTATGTAGAGAGGAAGCTGGAAAAGGAAGGAGCTGAGGACCAGAGAGGAAAATGGCATAGGAAGTGGGAGTCAGAAGGGGATGGTGGATGTACAGATTTGATACAGAGTAGCTGGAAAAAGCAATGAGGAATGGAAAGCGTATATTTAATTAGCAGCTCCATTGCTGAAAGGAGTCTGGGTTGGTTGAAGCGACAACTGAAAAGGGGCATGAAAATAGAATGACAGGGAAGAGATATGAGTGGAAGTTTGATGGACTGAAAAATAAATTCATCAGGCTAATGCTCTAAGCTGGCAACAAAACATAGGTAAAGGTTCAGTTGCCCCAAAAACTGAGTAAACGACACATATCTCACTTAACTCTGGATATGGAATAAGTGGAGCCTAGAGTTGCATTAGAAATCTGAGGGCAGAGATCAACAACTTAGCATGGGGAATAGCAAAGACAGGGAGCTAGAACAGATACAGATTATAAAAGCTCAATTTCCTAAGACTGATTGATCCCACATTGGCCTACAACTCAAGATTGTGTCAGTGCTGTCAGCAAATATTTGTTAGCCCTGTAGCACGGTACATTTCCTGCCTAGTGAACAAAGCCCAAGTACCTTACAGGATTTGAAATAAGCAGCATTTCTTTGAAGAAATGAAGTCTCTATGCATATACATAGGAAAATTGAATTAAAGTTAAAATTCAATCAACCACGTTCTGGGATTTCTTAAATTGAAGGTCTTTGATTTTGCAATCCCAATAAACTTCTTCTGAAGTGGTTTGTTTATAGTAATCCCATATGAATTACTCACAATTGAGTTTCCTAAAATCCAGTTCTGCATTTTTCTCATTTCATTCACTCTTACAAAGCTTTGTAAGGGAAAATACAAAAAACCGCAGTATTTGAGAAAGCTGCTATAAATAGCATAGACTTAAAATGAAACATGAGTATAGCTCATGTGTGAAAAAGGAAACAATGCCTGGGAATATTTTCAACTACTTTGGGATAGTACAGAGATTGTCAGAGAACTGCAGGGGACAGTAAGTTTTTGATCTGTTTTTGTTTGCAACAGTGTGCTACTTAACATGTTAAAATTTTTGCCTGGGTTGTCAGACAGGAAGTTCCAAGTTTCCTTTCACTATGTGTGCCCCAAACTGAAAACATTTTAGTCTGGATGGGAATGTATTCTATTGTTTATTTACTGTGGAATGTTTTTAATTTTTAAAATTGTAATGGGAGATTGGATGCATAACGATGTAGTGTTTTGCAACAAAGTAACCACAGATCTGTCATTTTAAACAGAAAATAATTCCATTTTATGTACAACATGGTCTTGTTTACAGACTGTATTTTAGCAAGTTCTGTTAAGTCAACAGATAATGTTTTTTAATATTTTATTTCTCAAACTGTCAGTGCTTCAGCACCGATCTTTTTCCTTCTCCTTCATCAAAACTACTTGGAGTAAGTAGATTGCATGTAGAAAACATGAAGATATTTCGTTACACTATGTTATGAAGTAGTTGTGTAAGTGCCTAGAATATTCTAATATTAGCCTGATTATTCTATTTTACTTGATTAATTTACTTGTTACTGTTCAGAATTTAATATCAATAAACCTGTAACAAGACCTAGAGATGAGTTTAAGAGAAACATTCCAGTCTGGTATTTCTGATTAAAAGCACAGGACATGTCCAGTGGTAAAATGAAATGAGAATTCATGATTATGGCTTCTATTACCTTCAAGAATTATTCATGCCCAGAATTATTAGAATAAATTCCACTGCATTATTTTGCATCAGTACCATGACACATGATTTTGCCTGAGGGTATGAAGTCAATGGGTAATGCTTGCAATACTGCTTTTTCAATCATGGTTTGTTATAATGTCATTTCAAAGAGTAAATTTTTTCTCTCTGATTTATTTATCAACTTATTTGTAGCTGGATTAGGAACAGAGTAGTTTTTATTTTAAGGCAGGCAGGCTGATGTGAATATAACTGCAGAAAATACCAGTTAAACATGATAATTACATATAGAGATAATATATTGTCAGAGAAACTTCAGGTTATTGCTACTGAAAACTGTTATGATACCGTCAAATGAAACATGCACACTGTCTGCACGGTGTTGTGGAATATTATTATTGAATTTGTTGACATACTTCATATTTCTAGCACAATTAGTACTTCAGCATTTATGCTCTATAATTATAATAAAATTGTTTGCACTGTTGATAGTCTCATTAATATACATAGCTTAACTATTTAGTAAAATGACTAATTACAAGAAAATCAAAAATCACCAATGGCCAGTCTTAAAAATGAACCTCTCCAAAAAAAAACCAAATGAAAAAGATTGGGAAAAGCAAAGAAGGAAAAGCACCTGAAAGTTGTTAGTCCTGTTACTTAGGAAAGTACTAGAAGACAGATTCTCTGATGTTATAACTATCCACAAAATATAAAGAATGTGTGTTGACCTTAATGAAGCTAAATACTGATGGGTAATTACTACACAGTTCCTTGGGCCTTGATTCCGTAATGTTTTTTTTCATCAAGCAATGTTTCACGTTGAGAATGTTGTCTGACTGAGTACTGATGGAATGAGCTGCTGTCCCTCAGGCTGGATAGCAGTATGAATATCAGGACCATGAAGAAGTTTCATTTTTCTCTGGTACTTTCTGGCAGTGTTCATACTATGCAAGACAATCATCGAGTACAATTATTTGAAAGCTCTAACATAATGACAGGATTGTATACATTTTTATATGGAAATTGCTTTACTTAGCCTTTTTTTCTTCCTCTATTTCTTCCCCATCCTCTTAATAAAATCATTTTGCTTGCTGTGAAAGTTACTGAGCACAGTGTTTCTTGTTAGCAGTTTGTCTAGCTGATGAGTCAGCTGGAGACTTCGGAGAAGTAGCCACTATTTTACAGATCAGTGTTATGTTGTTTTCCCATACTTTCATTGGCAATTGAAGGCACTCAAGCTCCTATCAGTCAGTGCACTGCAGGAATTTATGGATCTTCTATAACGCTTCTCTGCAGCTGCTTTACAAAATTCTGGGTCTGTAAGTGGTGTAAAACTGCAAAGCCATTTTTTATGCTGAAGCTCAGAGCAGATTTATGTTTTCCACCAAAGACGTACAACATTCATTCTTGTAAACTTAATAGTAGCATAGAGAAGGAAGAGAAAATTGCTGGCTTCCTGCTCAGTGTTTGCAAAGCCTGCTTTCACCTCTGTCATGGCAGGTCAGAAGAGAGGGAATGGAGCTGGTTGTGATGCTGAAGGTAAGGCTGCCTGGCACAACATGACAGATCTGAATGACAGATGGAAATAAATCCTGGCGCATGGGCTGCGCCTGGTTATGGCTAGATCGAGGACATACACCTTTATCTGTTAAAAAGAAATGGAATCAGTCCCTATGGATTAACATTGTTATCACCAAATTCTGATACTAATGTCAAAAAATTTTAAGTGTTGATGGTGGCTCTGGGCTCCTCTTAGTAATTTTAGTAAAAATCTCTCTCTATTACCATATGTATTCCTTTTTGACATATAGCATATAAAACACAGCCCACTCTCCTGCTTAAGGTGCTGTTCAGTGACTCAAGTTCCACATGATAAAGCTAGAAAACAGGAGCTAGGTATTTAGGGAAGATATTAAAGAAATATGCTTGGGACAGGCTAGCTTTCACTCACATTTCTTGTATTATTATAAATCATATAACCTATTAAATCAATATTAAAAAAGTAATGATGCTTGTCTTTAGGTTAGTAAACTCAAATATAGACAAAACCACATGATAATTATGTCAGCAAAATGCTTATTTTCCTTGAAATCAGTTCCTAGCTATTGTTACGAAGAGTTATTATGCATTTTCTCATAGGTTCCCTCAGACCTTGTGGCTTATACCTTTTAGAGCTACTAGCTGCACTAGTTAATCAACAAGTTGGGTCTGCAAAAAATCACTCCAGAAAGTGATAGCTTTTGATAATGAGGAAGGTGGGAATATATTTTTGCAAGTAAACAACTTTTGAACAGGAAACAATTGAAACACTTGAAGCTTGCAACATCCTTCCTCTCCCTCCCTCACAGCTGCTCCTTCTGCTGAGTCACTTGCCAGACACTGCCTGCACCTTCTCAGAAACCCACTCACCCACTTAGCCATTCAGATAAAACAAAAATAGGTTATGCTTTTTTTCAATCTGCTCTAAGTCTTAACTAAGACCCAAATAAGTTTATCTAGATTACTGCTCTATTCTAGGTGCTCTTGTTTGCTTTTTCACTGGCTGGTGGTTGGAGTAAATTTGTGTGGTTCTGTAAATCTTGGCTTGAGTAAAGCATTCTGAGTCGTTATATTAGATATTTTAGTCTGAGTTTGCATCTACCTGAGAAAAAATCAAATCAGAAATGTCTGAACTCAAATTCCACTGAAATTTTCTCTTCACTGCTTTCTTCAATTTTACCTCCCTATCTTGTTATGTGTGTTGGACTCATTCTCCAAATGAAAGTGCTGAACTGCAGAAGCTCATCAGCATGTTCAGTATTGTAAGAACTGTTAGCATAGGAGGCACCATTAGGACGTCATGTCAAGTCAATCATTCAACAACTCCTCCATCCTGGTTTGGCTTTAGTGTTTTTCTACCTATTACTGATGTCCTCCATTCTGTCCTTCTCTCCTGCTTTTTTTTTTTTTTTTTACTTATTTTTAGAAAATGTTACTAGCATCTACATATTTATGATTCCAGGATAAACCTAATTGAATTTGATAGGGATCAAGGATATATACAACTCAAAGTGTTTATTCTGGGATTTGCAATAACTTAATTGTCAATAAATAGAATGTCCAATTAGTTGTGCCATGGAGTGAATTTGGATAATTTTTCATCAATCAGTCTGTACAATCTGATTACCTCTCTTCTGATTGACCTTTCCGGGAGAAGATGTAAGTGTGTAGCTGAAACAAACATATGCTCTTCCTGTCTGTCTTGTCTTCTCTTGGGCTTTCCTGACTCAGGTGCTTTGACAGTGGTCCTTGTACTTGTCACATCCAAGGATTCTTAGACATCTGCATTCAACACATTCAATGGTTGCCTTTGGAACTCAGGTTTTTGTTTGAAAATTATGCTTTCCTTGCTAGAGGATGACTTTTTTATGACCTCTGTGTTTTCAAGTTTACTTTTTATTGTGAGCTAATGGAGATATTCAGGCTTGTGAGGCAGCTCAGTCTTCCCAGTGGAAAACAGCAGTGAACTTGTACGATTTCATAAGCCTTGTTTGCTAAGGTTCACCAGAAATCCATACAGCTCACTGTAGTCAAATGGAAAAGCCTTTGGGATGTCTTTAATTTTGCATTGAGACCTTCCTTTTCTTCTCACTGGATTTGTGTACTGTCAGTTACAGGAACCTTTAACTCTCAAAAATAGGAAGCAAATTAAATTACATAGGTATAAAGCACGATGTGGGTGTCCACGTATATTTAGCTTTGCAAACTTTGAACAGTTGACAGAACAACATATTTTTTGCTTTCTGGTCTCTTCTTTCTTTTCTTTCTTTCTTCTTTGCTTTCCTTTCCTTTCCTTTCCTTTCCTTTCCTTTCCTTTCCTTTCCTTTCCTTTCCTTTCCTTTCCGGCTGATCTCATTTCTGTTTTTAAGGAATTTTGTAGTGCAAGCCCCAAAACTTTCTTGCAATTCTGATCATACAATAAATGAAAATGTGACTAGTTCAAGCTTCCAAATGTCTTTTTATTTCTTTTTTCCTCAGTATTTTGTGTATTAGAAGAAGTGTTTGGGGCTATTGTCACATATTACATTTAATATTCATATGTCAATAAACAGTTTTATGTACTACAGCTACTTGTTTAAAAATATGTTAACGATGGTTGCTGTAGCACTCATAGAAATTCTCCCATAAAAGTGTTGGTTGTTTGAGCCTATTCTAACTTGTTGGTTTTATTTCTGTGTATGGTTATTTCAACATTTTCACAGATGAGAATTAATTTAATGCTCTACCCATTTATTGTCAGAACCTTTCACTGAACTCAGTAAAATAGGACTATTGAGTACAAAAGATAGCTGCAGTCAATCTAAGAATTGCAGGAAATGTTAAAACAAAAGTACTTCAGTGCATGGTTTTATGTATATGTGATTGTACAGACTTTTTGGAGGCAATGCTCAGACAATCTCACAAGCTGAATATTTTCAGCTTGGTATGCAGGAGTTTAGGTCAAAATTATCCAAAAATCACACAAAATAATGAAATGTATACCCACATTGTCAGGTATACATTATAAAAGGCTGATTTAGTAAACACAGCTTCTTCCTAAAGTTTCTACAGTGCTGATGTAACCTGTGTGCCATGGTGGTGCATCAACACTTGCCCTGGAGAACTGGCCCGGGGGCAGAGAACAGGTGGGGTAACACTCAGGTCAGGTAAACACACAGGAACATTCCCACTGGCAATCATGTGGAAGCTATATGATGGATTACTTATGTTTCTTCCTTCACAGTTCTTTCTGTAAGCCTCTTTAATTAATTTAATTAATAGCTACTTATATTTTTTCAAGGATACAAATGCTATTTGAGCAAATGGGATCAGAGAAATAGGAGTGTGACCAATTTAATAGCATTGTACATTTAGTCTGATAAGCTATTGAGGTATATTCTATCAGTTGTGGGTCTGATGTTATAGTGCACTGTTTCACTGAATGCCATGGCCTTTCATAGCTAAAGAAGCTATTGCAAGGAATGTAAGCAGCATCATCTCTTAATTTGTCCCAATTATCTTTAATTAAAAATCTTCAATTGACTTGGCATAAGTGATGACTTGTGAAGATGTCACTAAAGTGACAAATACATGTGTAAGAAATGTAAGGTACATTGTGGTATCTTTTACCACGGCTGATTAAGCAAGTCCTGTTGCTATCATCATTCATCTACAACTGACTTTACCCATAAAACTTATTTTTAGAATGGACTCTGCCCAAGAACAATGAACAATTAAGTTCCAAGTTTGCAAATGACACTCTTCTTTTCTGTTGTTCGTTCATCATTGTCTTGCTTATAGCCACTGTGATAATTTGAAATGTAAAGTGATGGGGGTTTAGACTGCTTGGTATTTATCATTCAGTGTACAGGCAGAACTACAAAGCTAGGTATGATCATGTTGTCATTATATCTTCATTTTAATAACTTTTAAAAGAAAAGGAAGTATTAAGGTAATTAAACTGCTGTGAATATGTGTCACATGTTAATATGAAAATCAGTGAGAGAAGACAAAAATTAAATTTAAAATCCCTAAACACCTTGTGTAAGATTTTGCCATTTTAAAGCATGCAACACAATCCTGTACACAAAGAAAAGGTTAGAATAAATGTGTATGTTAATGATGTTCCAGGTGCTTGTCTAGAAGCAAAGTTGTATCAAAGAGTATTTTGTAAATTGTTAACAAGATACTGTTGGCAATAATCTCTGTGCCCTTCCACCCCTCCCCAATTTATTTCATGTAATAGTATGTCAGAAGGAGTCCAGGCAGACCTTAATGATTATGGTCCTTTAGGGTCTTTTGCAAAAGGAAGGGATGTGCCTTGTACACAATGTCATTGTTTTCAAATAGATCATGAAATCTGCTAGAGTATGACTGCCTTCTTTCTGAATTATGGCTGTAAAGCATATAAAGTCATGGCTCTGAAAAGAGCAGGAAAAATGGGATATGGAAGGAAATTACTTGGTCTTTAAGGGCACAGTTTGGCTGTGACTTAGTCAAGAACAAAGGTTCAAATAGTTTATAAAGCAGAGTTATGCCAGTAATTAATTAGGAAACTTCATACTTTATTCTTGTTCTTCACCTAATACCAAGGATTATAAGGATTTAAATAAAGAAATAATCAAATTTCCCCCACATGTCTTATCCTCAGAACAGTGGATTTCACATGCACATACAAACCTGGAGTACTTCGCTCTGCAGCATATTCTGCTGGTTCAGAACCATCAAATCGCATTTCGTCAATGACAATATGTGGTACTGACTTTTATTTTTGGATACTTGTATTCAAACTAATTTTCTAAGTTCATCTTGAGATGGGGTAGATAGTAATGAAATGCTATAGTGACAGGCTAAGAGTTATTCATAGTATTACTCAAGCGTAATAGATTATTTAATTTGGTGTTGGACAGCACACTTATTGCCAAGCAATTTGGTAATAAGCAGTAGGATATCAGTCTGCTTGGAATACAATTAACTGTGTGCTTTTCAAGAAGGCTGTGCTGTTGGCTAATGCTGATTTAGATAAGTAAAACTAGAATTCTGCTTTATTAAGTAATGGTTTTGTTTTGCTGGACTCATCATAATAAAATATGATATGAAAACAAGTGACAGTAGAAGTATAACATGCATGAATTTTGGCAATGATTGTTAGGATATCATAAAACTATGCTAGCTCTGTGCCTTCACTCTCTTCACTCTCTTCACGCCTCCCATTCATCAAAAGTATTATTGATCATTAATGCCAAAATGAAAAATAAGAGGTAGCAATTCATATAAGAAAACTTTTGGATGGCAGTAGTTCTACATTAGGTGTAGTTAATGGTCATTTTTGCAACCACAAATGTAATATTTACATCCATTGAAATGACAGAATTGATTAAATGGGATAAGAGAAAAGTGATACCAGAAGCTCCAGAGCATTGTTTTTTGTAAATTTGATTGATGTTGATGGGGCATGTTTTGGATCTGCAGAATCTTAGTAAGAAGATGAAATAAAATCACAACTAGGTGAGCAGTTCATTACTTCTCTTGAGCAAAAAGAAAAAAGCAAGAAAGAATGGTAGTGAATGCAATAATCAAATTTGCATCACTGTGTAAGCTCTGCATAGGCTGACATAGAAGGAAAATCATAGGTTATGATTAACATTAATAACACTTACATTGCTAAAGCAGTTGGCAGATATCAGCTAGAGATTCATTTAGAAACATTGCTTGTAGCTACTAAAAATGGTATTCAGCATCAAATACTTTGTATTAGAAATTTTCCCTGTCAAGCAAATGAAATGAGTTTAGCTTCCAGGAAAACATAAAGTGACAGAACAAAAGAAATGGAATGCAATTTGGGGTTCCAGATATATGAAGAGCTTCTATTAAAGTGTGTCTGTAACATCTGTCTACAAGTGTAAAATTTTTTTTTCTTGTTTTAACTTTTACTCTTTTTTTGGGTTTTTTTGCAGTAGTGTAGGTGTATGGATTGCCCTCTTTTTCTTAGTAATACTAAAAGAAAAAAAAAAGAACAAAAGAAAGAACAAAAAAATCCCTAAGATCCTGTCATCCCAGGAGATACTTGAGGAACAAAATATCCCCAGTATTGTTATCCAATGGGCAGTTGTTGATGTCTTCTTTCCCTTTCTTTTATTCTGTTCAATTTTTATTTTCTACCATTTTTTCTTCTCCTGTCTATGTGAAAAAGTACAGTATTTCCCCTGTTCAATGTTGTTTGTAGGTTCCTTTTATTCCAGAATCTGACATTTGAACTTCCTAGGAAAAAAAGGAATATTATTTGTCTATGCTTTGTAAGCAATCTTTGCTACTGAAGAGACAACTTTAATCAGTCAGTTCTCGGTTGTGAATCTCTGGTGCCAGATGTTGCTCCACCATCCATGGGTCTACTCTGATCAAGTTATGGACTCCTCTTCCTGACCCATTCCCATGAGTGTGCTGGACAGCACAGCCCTCCTGGAGGAATTGCTCGGCAGCTGAGAGAGCAGAGGTGTTGGTACACGTGTTCCTAAGCATTGTGGTAGTCAACTTCTAAGGAATTTATCAGTGGGTTCTCTACACAGCATGTCCTCTTTCACAGTAGAAAATAAATCTAGAAACTTAACCTTGAAGTTTTCACAACACTGGAGTTTGATTGTTCAGAGATGAACACTGATTTAGACTTCAAATGATTAGGGAATTGCTGAAATATTAACTATTCTTTCTAGCTTCCAAACTCCTCTAAATTGTGAGGTATCATTGTTTTAATATTCACCTAGCTTAGCAGATTTTAAAATTATTATTGGACTTTACTGATGAAAGGAATGCGTAAGGCTATGTACTTTATTGTATCAGGCATTGCAGGGGAGGTAGGCTTGTGAGTATTCCTGTGTAAAAATAATCTCCTGTATTTTCAGAAGTGCAGGTATGAAAAAACTTCATTTTACTGTTAAAA
>NW_008236478.1:5878054-5882276 GCF_000691975.1 Corvus brachyrhynchos
CTTTTAATTGATGCTTTAAATGCTTGGCTAGGTACAATTAATGTCACCATCAAATCAGCTTGAATGCACTTATAGAGAACATTACTATATTAATTTAAGCACATTTATGATTTTATGAAGGAAGTCCTGCTATTGACCCTCATGGAAAGAAAATGTAAGTAGGATCTGAGGGGCATAGGGTCTTGAAAAAATAAATCAAAACAAAGTTGTAAGCTAGTTATGAGAAGTGAAAACATCAAGCAGCATTAAAATTCTTTTTTAACTTGCATTTGCATTTCAGGGTAGGCACATTGATGAAGACAGTGTTTTCTATAGAGGATACAACGGGTAGAACTGTCAAAAATTAACTCCTTTTCAACAGCAAAAAAACATCAATTGAAAATTCTTTCTAACACCCTTATTGACTTTCTTCTTAATTTTTTTTCACAGAGGATCTTTCTCAAAGCTGGAAGTGAGGAAGAAATCTTTGCACATCTTGGCTTGGATTATGTCGAACCATGGGAAAGGAATGCTTGAAATGATTTGCCAGTGTACATTCATCAGTTGACAGCAATGGTCTTTCTGCTCATCTTGCAGTCTGGTTTTGCTATATACACATATATATAATACGTGTTTCTATGACAACTAAAAAAATTAACTAAGTATTAGAAGCCATTTGCACATGCTAATGTTCCTAGAGGATAAGAGTTTAAGTTTTTCAAAATCTTTTCCAATCTTTTCTGGTTTTGAAGTTTCTATGTGAGAGTGGTAAGACTGAGCTTGTTTTGGGGGGGGAAACTTGGAACTGATGAGGTTTTTGCTTATGATAGGAATTTAACATTAGTATGAACAATACTTGCTTTTTAAAATAGTCAGCTAGAACAATACGTAAATAATTCAAAACATTTGAGCTGAGTCAAAACATTACTGAAATGTATGCTGGTCTGTAACTGTATTTCTTATGTATTTTGCTGAATCTGTGTATAAAATTGCTCAGTATGTAACACTTAATGATCTAGGCAGTAACTACGTCGCAGTCTCAGCAACTTGAGGCTTCAGTTGAAATATTTTTCCAGGTAGGACACCATTCTATAACAACTGTAAACAAGTTGACAATTCAATGAGACTTAAAAAACATTTCACAGGAAGGGATTTTGAAAGGAAAAGTGGAATAACTCAGTAGCAATCTTCAATTGTACAGAAAAATACTATAAATTTAGAATACTGATTTGGACTAAAGAAGATTCAGATTATGTGGGGTGATGGTCCTCAATCAGGAATTTGAATCATATCAATTTGAAGCATGAGAACCACTGTTTTAACTGTCAGGCTGGTGACTGCTCCAGGACAAAATATTTTAATTATCTGTGCTCAATTTAGATAGCTGGAAATTTATTTATTAGTAAGTGTAAATGCATTGGAATGGGAACTTGTAAAAACTTGAGCTGTTGGGCTATTGGCTGCTCTAGAGTGGTATTCCCAGAATAGAATTTAGTCAGAAATTTATCTAGGATGTGAGAGGCTTTCTGATAAAAGCCCTACAAGATATTTTGGTTTCGGAAAATGTCCAGGTAACCCTTGTGACCATAGTGATAATGAAGGATTTATAATACATTTATCCTTTAATAAACAGGGGCATTCAGAGCTTTAGGAAATGAAGCTATTTACTGATCATCTGCCATTTGTAGAATAAAGGTGATTAAGAACACCAGGGCTGATCAAATAATTTTCTTTCTTAGAAGTCTGAACTTTTTTTCCTCTGTTGAGGCTGACTACACCTCTTGTCATGATGAGGAAAGAATGGCAATGACAGGGCTGTGCACAACAGTTATTACTGACAGTGAAGGCTTCCCATATTCGAACAGTATTTGATACTAAGAAACAGTATGCTTAATTTTTTTACTCATTACTTTCAACTGGGGAATAGACTTTTAGAGGATTGTGTTGTAAGCTATTCTAAAACCTCAGTCAGGGTTTTAGAAAAATGGGATAATGGCAGGAACTTGCTTCTTGCCTGTTTCAATAAAACCATCCTATTTAAGTACAGTTTTGCTGACTGAGCTGAAAATACAATGCTACTTCCTAAACTCCTGTAACTATAAAGCACTGGCATTGCTTCCTGCTTTACAGTGCTGATGTATGAAGTATCTTCTCTGTGTTTTTCATCAGGATGCTGACACTTAAGTGGCAGCGACATTTTTCAGTCCTAATGGAAGAAAACAAAAGCTATGTTACCTTGTCTGAATATTCTTTCTACTTGGCCAACATTTATCAGAAATTATACATTCTGGTTGTGCTGTTTCTGCAAACTTCAAGACACACATGAAATATCAAACATTCTGAATTCCACATAAATAAATAACTCCCATCTTGGGTGCCTATGCATCACTTATAATGATACCACCTGTAAGGGAAAAGTTACCAACACAAGTTCTGTCAGCTCCTCCAAGACTGGAAGAAATCAGCATATCACTTTATTCTTTTATTTCCTTCAATTTTTCTGAACTTTAGAATACATCTTAGAGATTACTCACTGAATCAACTATTATAAAAAATTATGGAACTGATAAATGAGGGGTTGTGTTAAAGAGAAGAGCAGATTAGATGACCAGGATGGTTTGACCATGAAGACAATGCACACCCTCACTGGAGAAGCTGCTACCCCAGTCACTGTCACAGGTACCATGTGCAGGATCATCCCTGGTAGCACCAGCCAAACTAGTCAGCTGAGACTATAGTCAGAAAAGATAAAAGTCATACAGGAGGCCTGGGATGGAACAGGTTAAAGGAAATAAACCCTTTATCAGCTGAGCGTATCTGGATCCATGAGCTAGTGAAAACTCCCTCTAGTGTGATGGAACTGTTGGAGTCAATGGCAGCAAATCTTCTGAACTCATGAAGGACAGGTGAGGCCTCGGGGCCTGGAAAGGGCAAGAACAGACCAATGTTTTTAATAGGAGGAAGGGAAGAGAATTTCAGATCAGTGCACTTAATACCTCCTAAATTGCTAGAATGATTAATAGACTGTGTTTTTAAAGCACCTAGAGGAAAATAAAGTGATAAGTTATTGGTAACTTGTTCATCAGAAGCAAATCATATCAAAGTAATTCAGTTGTAAAGTCCCTGGAGGCTGTTTTCTAAAATGCCTGTCCCTCCTCCCCTGCTTTTACACCGAGGCAATTTGGCAAGTATTGAGTAGAGAAGGATCACTGGTTTAATAAGCATCTTCATACTAACTCTCTAAGAATTAATCTGTAACTCTATCTCTGGGAAAAAGTGAAAAGTAAAAGGAAAGCCAGTTTTTTGGGTTTTTTTCATGGTTTGAAGTAATATATGATTTGTCAAATAATCTCTTAAGGCAAAGGCAATGAGATATGTTTAGTTCGGTGGGTAATAACGTAGTTAATGTCTAGAGGACTAATGCACTGAAGGAAGAGCTAATTCTATCTACACAGCTCTACAAAATTGCAAATCTGGACAACCTAAATACTCACACAACTGAAGCCACATTGACTTTCTGCAAATAACTGGAAACCTGAGAACTGCTGCTACTTTGCATAAATAACTCCAGAATGTTAAAAAAACCCAACCCCAAGGATTTGCATATGTTATAATCCCCAAATAAAATGTCTTTTCTACTGTTTATGGGCAGAATTATTTGGCTTTTTCAGGTGAGACCATCTTATTCCTAGGTATGAAATATATTCCTTTGCTTTTTGAACAGCTATTTCTTTCTATTATAGAGTTTTCTTTGGCAACTGCAGTAAAAATAACAAAGTCCTGGGTCTAACAGGTTAATTGAAGTCACATAAACAGATGAAGACAGAGAACTCTGTAAACCTTCCTTAAGAGGAAGCAGTCTTTAGCCCTGTTGTGTAGATGCACAAAGTGTCTTTTGCTTTAATCAGGATGCTTCAAGTGTAATTTGTTTTAACTGAAGAGGCTCCTTAAGTATACTGTAGGACATCCTTGACAGCACCAGCCGTTATGTGGAATGCTGTGAAAATGTGTCTTGTGTCACCCTGACCTAAGGCCCTTTGCTAAAGCCAATCAATTACCTCACAAAATGTCAAACAATAACTGGAAAAGGCTTTCCCCCACGAATGCTGTTCAAATGCCTCAGAATACTTAATTCAGAAATCTATTTAGTGTCTGTCTCCTTCAATAAATGTGTATTATAGGCAACCCATAAAATCTAACACTGTATTTCAGTGGGTGCCTCCAAACAAATACTATTCTCCAA
>NW_008236478.1:5882343-5926169 GCF_000691975.1 Corvus brachyrhynchos
GGGGGAGGCTGAACTACATATCCCAGAAGCCCAGGTGCCTCAGGGAAGTCTCTTGGCTGATAAGACTCAATCCCACCTGCAGGTTGTGACTGACCATGGGGAGAGGAGGAGAGAGAATATGTGTTGGGTAAGTACAAAGCCCCCAGTTTTCTGTGTTTTAGTAAGTAAACACACTTATTTGAAAAGCAAGCTACTTTTTTTTTTATTGTTGCATACATTTGATTTCAGTTCCTTTGTGACTGTGCAGCAAAAAATAATACTACATGGTATATTTCCTTTTGTGTTTCATTCTCTCCAAAATTAGCATGCTGATTCAAAGGGATTTTTGGAAATGGCAAAGCTTCCCAGATCCTTTCCCACCATTTTCACATTTTAAGGGAACAATATTTATATGAAACAAACTCAGACACATTTTTATTAAATAAATAAAGCCTTTTTAGCAGGACTAGTATAATTTCATGTGTTTGTTGCTAAATATACACATACTATGTCCAAATTATCCTAAATCTTCTGTCAGCTTTAGTGTCTTTTCCTCTTAAGGAAGCTATGCATTAAGATATAATAGAAAATAGCAAGAAGGATCTCCATTTTAAAATAATTGATGATTTTTCTGCTGGGGATATGCAGATTATATTCCAGAAACTGGTGGTTGCAACACTGAGAGAAAAAAGAGCAAATAATAAAAAATCACCCAGCACTTTGAAAATAAAATAATAATCTTCATATTTTTCTAACCACTAAAAGAGAGATGACTTCGAATTTTCTTCACAGCTGGGTAGATATAACTTCAAAATTGGAGCTTGACAAGGTTATGTAATTGTGTGACTAGGTAGGAGTGTTTCTGCAGTTGGAAACTGTTGCTGATGATACAAGTCTGAATGTGTTCCATTTTTAGTAGCCTAAGGATGGGTTGAAAGACCACTTGAGCCTGTGGCTTCCATAAGAGTACTCTATAAATCCCACACTTCAACGTGCAATGGTGGGGAAATTTTGCCTTTGCACTCCTCTGACACACAAAAGATCAAAAGACGTTGAGAGGATACCTGGGATTTACTGCTTCCAGCGATCCTGAAATCCTTTGGTTCTCCTTTAAACTATATTATGGTATATGAATTGCGTTTCTATGTTTTAAACTAAACTAAGGTATCAGAGACATAATTCTATGCCTTTTGTCCTTTTACAGTATGCTTTTAAATGTGTTAAAGCTGCTAGAAAGTGTATTTTGTGTTGGCGTTACGTGAGTGGGAAGTGGTTGTTTTGGAAACCCTTACAGACTGGTTGCAGGGCTGTAGCGGTTGCAGGGCTCTTGACAAATGATTGATGATTTAATTTGAATCCTTCACAATACCAGCACTAAAGGTGCCGCACTAAAAAAGAAGCGAAATACCATAAATATCAGTGTCCTTTCATACAAGATACCACAATCACAGAAGGAATATGGATGTTTTTCTCCCATTAATCTTACCCCTTACGCCCAGTTCGATTTGATTTCATGAGGGGACAGGGACACATATCTGAAGGACTCCACTGTCAGCCACAGCACAAATGCTCTCCTCCTCTCTCTTGAAGAGGCTCACCTTTCTCTCCCTACTCACCTGAAGGACCCAGAGGTTCTCTTTGACCACATATGACCAGGAAATTGGACATTGAACAGCTTTTAGCTAATTCGTCTCAGATGTAAATAAAGGGGCCTAATGAACTATATATTTTTAAAATGTGCTGCAAGATCTACTGGTACATGTGTGTATACAGGAAAAGATTTTCAAAAGCACCCAAGTGAGAAAGAAACTGTAGATGGGTGGGCCACTCCACTTTGAAATTTAGTGACAGATGGCTGCTAAGACAATCTACACTAGATGACAAATGACTATACATTAAAGCTTTCAAAAGATCAAAAAAAGCCTCCAAGAAACGTTTGAACTGAATTTTAATGATCATACAAAATTACCAGCAAATCAAGAATTGCAAGCTTTTAAAAAGAAGGGCTGAGCAGAGAATAAACCTTCTATTGTAAGGGAGGGATGAACAGACATGAAGATTATCAGAGCCCTCAGTGATGAACTTAATATTATAATTATTGCAGTCCCTAAGAAGTCAAAAGAAGAACCTCAGTGAGTTGTATTAAATCCCTCTAAAAGCAAATATTTCTCATGCCAAATAAGGTGGGTACCTAAAAATCCCTGAAAACCAAGCTTTTATGCACAAGCTAGGACAAATTAACCATAGGCAAATGGGAAAGAATAACAAAAATGAATAATGATGAACTCTTACGATTTACAAGTTTTAACATCAGGTTGTAATATTTGTAAAACCATAATGGAGGCTCGCCTGAGAGCTGAAGTATATAGCATTAAATGAATAGAGTTCAAGAAAAACAAATGACTTGTAGGATGAGAGACATCTATCTCAGTGGTCTAGTTGTGAAAAACCATTATTATGGGTAATGATTTCTTGCTTTTGGGAAAGGGGAATAGTATCTTCAAAAGTATCCAGCTTGCAGAATCTATAATCTCAGCAATTCCTTTTAAAAGAAGCAAAGAGGATTGACAGTTATTCTTATTGCAACAGGACAACTGTTCATTTTCCCTTTTTAGCTCTACAAAATGATCACAGAAACAGCCATATGATGTTGAGTACTAGTTGAATTTCACTGCAAAAAATTCATCTAAAAGCAGACAGAGACAACAATCTCAAATTATGCTGATATATCAATCATAGTATGCCACAGGGTTCTCTAAGGGAGCAGAATTTTAAACTTAAAGTTCTTAACTTTTTATATGAGTGATTCATATTCTTGCTGTTGTATGGATTTCTGGTTGTAAAATGGACAGGTCACATTTTAGCTTTTGATCCTCATATAAAGCTAATTAAGAAAACGTTATTAGGAATTTCAGTGCCTCATCCAACCAGAGCGCTTTTCAATGCTGTGTCCTTTCTTTGATCTGGGTTTTCTCACAATTTGTAGAACACTTTCTTAGCACCTAAGTGCTCAATTAAACATTTTAGGCATTTCTGTGCAAAACCAAGCAAACCGTGTAAGAAGAAATACTAAGACACCCAACAGCAGCACTGTACTGGGCAATGATTGACTTACATAATTATGAGGAGGTGTTTGTTCTCATGCAGCACAAACCAGACTTCAGGCTTCTGAATCAGGAGACCCATTTCAGCTACACTGGGCTGATTTTAAACTGATGAGAACTATTACCCTTAAAGAAGGTTGGGCTTTTTTATGCCAGTGAAAGAACTGCTTTGTGCCTACAATGTCTGTGTGGGATGAAACTCGTGGAAGAAAAAACTATCTGACAATAGGATGTTTATTTGAATCAAGATAAACCTGTAATCATAATCAGAAAGTAAACAGATAATTCATTTGTGTGAAAATATACCTTGGATCCTGTAAAAACAAAATACTGTTGGGATCTGCACATATTATCTGTTCTATTCCTTTTAGGAATTTATGTAGCAGGGCATTCCAGATACTTCTTAGTGACATCCTAGATTCCAGAATCCTAAAATAATGGGAAAAATGATGTAAGTTGAGAATAAAATCCAAAATAATTTGGTTGGTTTTTTATTTAGCAGGACCATCATCATGCTCAAGAATAGTCAAGTTACTAACATTAACTGGCAACATATTGTTTAACTTGCAGTTATTTCACTTCATTAATGCCAGTGAGGACTTCATAAAGTAAGTTTATCTAGTTTTCTTGATAAGAGTGTATTACTCAAAATTAGCTTGCATCTTAGAAAATTTGGAATTATTGCAAGAGTAAGAATTATCCAACTTTTTAAAATTATTAAACCTTGAAGTTTAATGTTTAACAACCAAAACCAGAATAAGTATGTACAGAACAGACAAGGGTAGTAAAAAATTGTTACTTTTCTGGCCCCTTTCTTGTTATTCTTGGGGGTTTTTTTTCCTAAGTCTTACCTTTAAATAAGAAAAATCTTATCCTTGTGTGCAACTGAGAAAAGAAAATGGGTTTTTTGATTGTATTATCAAACTAACTGATTTACACAAAGATGCTATGCTTTTTAAAAATATCTTATCAAAACACAAAACTCAGTTTATGGAATGCATTAACATTCACAACTGATAATGCAAATGTGAATTATATCACAGTACACTCAATATACCATCTGCTGCAGAAAGAAAAACATCTGTTGGTAAATGTAAACTGTTGAGCTTATGTGGTATGCAATATGTTCAGATACTGTATGGAATAAATAAATTGGACGTTGACAATCTATTATGTTAGAAGCATTCAAGACTTTCTTATCTTGAAAAGAGGAAAAGCTCAGCTGCAAGTGTGTTTTGAGATGGTGGAGGAAATTATTGTGCCATGTCCCATCCAGATGGCTTTTGCTGAAGCCAGTCACTGACAGGCTGCTGCAATCATCATCAGCAGTTATGAGATGCTTTAAACCAGCATGAGCATAGATGAATATACTTCTCGACAGTAGAAGTTTCTGTGCTTGAATTTTCATGATGGTGATGACACTGCAATTTGTGACATTGTTGGAATTGGCTGTATTTTCTGGCTTCTAGGATGAAAATCATAAGCATGAAAAATGTATATTCACATGTACGAATGATAAAGAAGACTGTTGCGCCTTTGAAAATATAGTTATAATCTTGTGTTGATGCTATTTTTAATTTTTAATGTGCTGCACAGCTATAAAAATGGAAAATAGACACTAGTTTTTGAGTTCTAAGGGCCATGATAGCCCTTATAAGGTCTAATCTAATCTTATAAACTCAAGCCCTTGTAAAATCTAATGGGTTTTTTTCTTAATTTAGAGTATCCTGTTTTCACATTCATTTGTTCAATACATTTTAAGCAATTAGACAAAGATTTTTTTTTTCTTTTTTTTTACCCACAACTGAATGAGACAGCTGAGGCAGAGGTAAAAGTCTGGGAATGGCACTGGCAAATGCATCCATATGTAATGTACTGTACTGCAGAAATTTCCCTGACAACTCTCCTTTCATTCCTTGTCAACTCATGGAAAGCTCAAAGAGTTTTTCACATATTTAACAAACTGTTAAGTATATAGAAATGCATATTTGGCCATATATCTAAAAAGGCAGAAAACTTGTTCAAAATGTCAGCATTTCTATTTGAGTTTAAACCTTTCCTTTTCCTCCACATTGTGAGAAGGAATTTATCATAATCTGTTGTTAAACAAGTCAAAATAACATTTGTGCTAGTGATAGTTTCCAGGTTCTGTTTATTTAAGCATCTTAAAATGCAATGTTTATTTGCAAGGGAATATAAGCCCTCCTGTGGTTACCACAGCACTAATGTTTCTCCATTGTGGAGAATCCAAAAGAAAGGGAACCCTTGCTCAAGAAGGTTTGGGCTTCTTTTCTGCAAGAGCATTCACTGTTGGTCTCTGCATTGCTTTAGAACAGCTCTTCAGCTTTTTACTCTGTGCTGTCCTTGCAGGCCATTGTTTCTTTTCTTCAGTTTTCCAGCATGTTCTCATTCATTTTCAGGCAGCAGATAGCAATGGAAGAACGCTGCAGACAAAACACGTTTTAACTCTTTGTTTGGATCAAACTCCTCAGTATACTGTTCTTTGTGGTACTAACACCTGTGGTACCCTTCACTCCACGTATCCATAGAGAACTTTTTATCCTTAAGAATGGTAACTGAAGTGAGCCTCACAAGTCTTTTTATTAGTGTTAAGATGTTTCACCTGCAACAGAACGGAATGACCCAATGCAAAGTGAAAAATCTTTGCAAAAATAAGCACTAAAACAGGGTAGATGTAGCAGCTCTTAGTTCTACATTGCAAGAAAAATATCCTATGTATCAATATTCAAAACACTAGAAGGCATCAATGCAGGGACTAAATGGCTGCATATAGTCTCTCCAGCTGTCCCACCTGTGCAAGAGTGCCTTATTTTAACTTATTACATGTGACATAAGTGAACCATGCATTTTGTCTTAGTTGACCTAGCTTTAAGTTTTCCTTCTGTCAATCTCTCCTAGGACTTGTGGTCTATTCTGCACCAAGTTTTTAAAAATTAGGGTGTAGGTATTTTTTCAGGTCTCCTCTGTACAACCAGAGATGAACTCGACTGTTGAATATAAATAGTTTAAAAACTTTCAGAGAAGACAGAGGCAACAATACTTTTTTATGAGTTCCATTTTGTCAAAAAAAGCAGATTTTGAAATATGAACAGGTTCACAGCTATCTTGCTGCAAGAAATAAAAGCACAACCCAAGCTCTCAATATCAAGATAATAAAAGAGCAGTCTATTTTCCTTAGTGGAAATAAAGATCAGTTAACTGAATGGACCTAGGCTTTAAATATCAATAACCAGACTGGCAGCTCTCTTCTCCTTTTCCTATTTGGACTGAATGTTAGATACAGGACTGCTTATGTACTAAAGAGGAAAATAACAGCTTAACACCTTTGCAGTAAAAATAACCTGCTTTCTTTTTTTGGTTGAATTTAGATCTAGAAAACGTTACAGCTCATCTGGTAGTGGAGATGGGACAAATGATCTAAGAACAAATGAAAGTGCCTGAGGGACAGAAGGTGTTAAAGGAAGATAAGTGGAATATCAGAGTCTATGCAGGCGCATGCAAATACTGCCAAAGACTTTGTCCTCTTAGTGCCAGCATGAAGATTAGAAGCAGTATTGGGCCAAGAATGGAATGCTCTGAGAGACATCAAAGCTTATGCTTTGTAAGAAATTTAAAATCAGAACAGCCTAAGATCAGAAACTGACCACTGATCTCCAAATTAGACAAGACTAAAATAGGCAGTGTAGGAAAAAACCAGTACTTTAAATCTCCTCATTAGAGTGCTGCGGTGCAGTGATGAGTGAAAGAACACAAAGAAATGCATAAAAAGTTGGGACTATTTTGAAATGTTTATATTTGCTCATTCACATAATTCTGAAATAATTCTAGGTATATATAAAGGAAATACAGCCTTTGTGTGCAAAAGACAACTAATTGAAATCTTATAAAATATAGGAGATTTTTTATTGATTGTCCTAATATCAAGTCAAAATGGCACTCAGCACCTTTGACAAAAATTTAAAAGGTATAAAAATGTTATCAGCAATAAAGTTTATAAATTATTAAGGCAACACTTCAGCCTGAGGAAACAAAAATAAAAGTTTTTTTAATACTACTTAATTTAAATTGCACTCTGTAAACCTGGGACCTTCTTAGATGGGTTTTTACACTTGTCAGGAAACACAGAAGTGTGTGTTGAATCATAGGTGTTGGTGATGCTGTGGAGATGTCAAATACAACTCTATCACTGGGAATCTGTAGAATATGTCAGAAATTTTGTTTGATGATCCTTAAAATGAAGGAGGAAAGTCTGAGAAAGCAGACAAGGGAGTCAAATTCAAGGAGCAAAGGGGATGTGAGTAGTGAGGCAATAATAGAATTCATGAGAAGATCCGCCTTTTGGGGAGAGAGTGGAGGTTCTGGCAGTTGACAGGCCAAGATGAAGGGCTGTCTTTGTATGTTTGACAGCAGTCGGAAAGGGACATAGTAGAGCTGGAGAAATAAAAGTTTTTAAAATAGTGCTTTAGTACATAAGGCCTGAAGAGGGCAAGTTTCTGTAAATCTAAAGACAAACAAAAGTGCGAAGTTAGGCTTATAACGAGTCAAAAGCAATGGCTGTGATTCTCCAGATCTCAAATCACCAAGCAGGCAACTTGTCTATTTTGCAAAGCTTCAACAGGCAGGATAAGTGTGGGAGTTCTCTTCCAGTGTAAGATGAGATTTAGGTATGGTGCAGATTGCAGTGTCTCCTCCTGTGTGATAACAAAAGTTCTTCTATTTTCTCAATCTGTTTTAAGATAAAAATGTCATATTGCAAAGTCAAAGTAAACCTAAGGCTCCTAAGAACCCCTCCATTGCAAAGATGAATTCAGCAGCTAAAATGAGATTGAATGAATTGATAAGCCTTATGCAATTTACCTCTAGTTATGGAGGAGGATTTTCTGCAGCTTTCATATTAGTTACATTCTGCACTTGAAAATGCTGCATTATTTATTGTATGCATAAAACTTGATTCTGTAAGGTCTGCAAAGAGTTTTTTTATTAGAAAGAAGTGGCAGCAGTTTCTGTTTCTTGACATCATACCAACAGCAAACAGTAAAGTCACGAGTGCTGGCTACCTTCCTTGATTTATATTTAAAATGTATATGTTTTTCTAGAAGATCATTGTACTAATAAAGTGTTGGATATTTAAAATGTGAAAGATGGCAGGTTGATTACTTTTTGTTTGCACAACTTTTAAAGCTAAGAATGTAACATAAATAATGCAGTATATGATTATCAGCTGGTGAAGAAACAGAACAGCAGTTACCTCAGAACATCAATTCCTGTTTACCAAGATATTTTGGGGAAACTGTGCTATTGTGGTGAGAGTATTGCATACATATTCAAACTGTGTGTTTACTATAACTAGTAGTTAAATTTAAATTATTGTGAGCTATATAGCATTCTAGTTGTCACAGGAAATACCATGGCTTCTGGCTTTAAGAGTTAAGTAGATTGTATTTCCAACATAGAGAGATGTCTCAGAATGGTAAACTTTTGTTTTCAGTTGGAGTCTGCAAGTACCTTCCAGTTGTTTTTTATTTCTTTTCTTCCATACTTTATATAATTGAAAATTATTCCTATGCCTGCTTGGCTCCCTCAGACTCAATATGCATTAATAGGTGGGATATATTAGCCATCTTTCTGGAGTGCGTCCCCTGCAAGCTGAAATATGGTGAGTAGGAATAATCAGGAAATTTGCTCCAAAAAGTCATTCCAGACCTGGATTGCAATGGTAGTGTAGTGTACCCATGGACTCAAAAGGTATCAGAAGATTTCTACATGTCAGCTCTCTCTGTTTCCTTCTACTTAATGATATTATTTAAAACCTTTACAAAAAGAATATTATTTTTCAAGAATACCTGGTAATTTCAGCATTGCTGTGAAATGAGAAATATGGCTGTGAGAAGCAGGTTGGGGCACAGCATCAAGATATCTGCTAGACTTTGATCACTAGGTGGGTTGTATCAGAGGGACTGGAAAGGTTACCAGCTGGAGAGATCCTGTTTCATTAAAACCTGTGAAGCTTCTGGGCCGTTAATAAAGAACCACTACATTGTACTTTCAGTGAAACAAATAAATAGTAGGACTTGTTATTTATTGATCTTTTCATATACTGAGATATACTGAGGACCATTTAAATAAGTGTGTGCGTCATCAGTATAATCCTGAAAGTAACAAAATCAGCATCTGCTGGGTTTTGCTTGGGTTGTTTTGTTGTTTGCTTTTTCTTTGCTACAGTACAAAACAGAGCAAAAAGAAAATCACTGCCAAGTGTATAAATATATGAAGACATATCTTTGTAAATATTTAAATAACTAGTAAAATAACCTTCCTAGTTTTGTACAATAAGTAGCAAAAACTGCCAAGTATGATTCCAAATGTTCTGCATTCTCTCTTCTATAATCAGTGCAAAGATGTAATGGGCTTTATTTTAAAAGAGGATTCACCCAAGTACCTTGTGTTTGTTTTCATGGTTTTGTAAGACGTTAAAAAAAATTGAAAGGAAAAGTATCATTTTTTTGCAGATGTACCATGGGGATTTAAATAAGCATACAAAAACTTCTGTACATTTTTTGTCTTGGTAGTTGATAATTCTTCCTAAAAATCAACACATTTCATATCCAGTACCACCTTTCTCTTCGACCAACACATTGATTAAATACTCAGCATCTGCAGTGATGGCTGAACTTTCCAAGGGTGTAGTTGCATCTTTTCCAGGGTCACATAGCACCATGCTGACCTAGAAGCAACTCAGTGGCTAAATCGCCTAATTTACTACCTTTTTTTATTTCCTGCTCCGGCAAGATATGATGTATGTCCATCAATGTTGCAATGCAAAGTTGAGCAAAGACTGTCTCCTCTGTGATGCTACTAGACTGTGTCAAGCAGTCAGGAGCTGTCCTAGGCATTCTGTACATGAGGAAATAGCTATTTTACAGCTATTTTACATGGGTTCTTAGGCCTACTTATTCCCTAGAAAGATTGTATCTTTCTTTAACCTGCTTTGAGTAGACTACACACAAGCACAAAAAGACAAGCATACAGAAGCACAGGTTTGCTTTCAAATAAAGCCAGTGAAAAAGAGTTGTTATATTTTAAACTACCACCAAACCTCTTTTACAAATGCTTTCTGATATCAACAACTACTAAAACTAAACCTTCAGGGAGCATGAATGCAATATGTAATGTAGGTTGTGCTGTACAGTGCGAAAAAGTATGAGTAGGGTTATACTAAGATGGGTTGATGTTACTTTCTGCCCTTAAAGTCCTTAATGAATTGGGCTTAATTCTCCCTTTTTCAGTATTTTCTTTTGCTCCATTCTGATAATGTCCATATGTGAGCTTGGAACATGCCTAAAGCATTAATACTTACATGTTAGAATATAATTTTCCTTCCTCTCAAAGTAGTGCTGTCTTCTCAGAGATGATCCTCTTAATTGTTCTCTCATCATTCCTTAGAGTACCCTTAAATGAGAGATGACAATGTACCTTAGAGCCACCCCCAATCTTCCACTCCATGTTCACATTCCATTACAATGAATTCTGGTAGAGTAAGACCCTGGAGAGTAATGTTTTTACAGTCTCATTACCATCTAGTGTATTAGACCATGGCAAAAACATAGCTTAACAAATAATATATCCTGTTACAGTGAATGATCACTTGGCAGCAATGGTTATTTTAAAACTTTATTCTAGGCCTTTAAACTAAGCTTTCACCATCTGTTCTGCCATCTAATTATACATTCAAAAAGAACATAATTCACAAGTGTATCATAAAAGTGGGTAATGTAATTGATTAAATGATACTGCAGCATGTATCTGTGTTTGGTTATTCAGTGCCTCTCTTTTGCTTTCAGCTCATAAATCACTTTGAATACATTGTAGAGTGACTTTTTCTTGGCAGACAGACAAGGATGTACTCTCTCACATTTGAGGGGAGGCAGTGAACTGATGATAATGATGGATGGAAGGAGAATACCAGAGAGGTACAAATACTGTCAAACATTAAGTATTCATGCTCCAGTTCTTTGAAGGAATTGGACCAACTTGCTCTCTTACACTACTTCAGAAAATGGGGACCTCCTTGGCAACTATCTTACACTAAATAAAGAACCAGGAAGAAATTGCTTGCTTAAATGGCTCCTGACATTCTGTGTATAACTTTTTGCATGATGCTTCTACATGTGTGCATTGTTATGAATGGAAACCTTGGGCTTTGTTTTGCTTAGTGACCCAGGTGCTTATATTACTTTCAAAAATATTACAATGCATTCCGTTTGTGGAATAAGTCACATGCTAGGGCCTTAGGGAGTAAAAAAAAGCCTGCATGTTAAAGCAGCTAGGAAAAGGAGAAAAAGCTACCAAAAAAAGAAAGAAAAATTACTTGTCATTTGTTATGACAAATAGGAAATTTATGAGTTCACGGATTTCAAATAATAGTAAAACCTATATAATAGCATAGTCTTTGCAATACTTAGTTTATTTAATACTTTAGAATTCTTAAACCTAGCAGATTTTAATGAATCCATAGAAAACTCTGGTTGGGAATTGACCCAAGCATAAGGTCTATTTTAATGAAAGTTTCCTTAGACAAGATGAAATAGAAATTTGAAGTTCCTTCTACAAAACTCTAGAAAAACTATAGATTCCCTTCAGAGTCAACTGTCTGAAGATGCACTTAGTACCATCTGCACTTCCATTTCATTTTCAGTGTTTCTGCACTAACTTTTTGTGGATGCTAAAAGGCAGGAGCAGAGAAATTTTCCAGCTGCTGAAGCATTTTGTGAAGTTTTTCTTTCTCATGCTTTAGCTGAGAAACAGTGAAAGACAGTTTTGTAAACTAATTCTCTATCTGTGCACCTGGGTTTGTTTTCCAGCCTTGTTTTGGTACTCTGGAAAAAATATTTTGAATGGGTGTTAGAGAACCTCAGCCAATCCTGCTAGGAGGTGGCTGGTCAAGCGACCAATCATATCATGCTCTCTTGCATTCAAAGACCTGTAACCTAGCTTGTAAGTAATAAAATAATTCCTTTTCTCCTTGGATTTGGATTGTGTCGTTTCTCGCCAGTTCTCAGTAAAACAGCAACAACTTTTCTACAGTAATCTACTTCATGTACATTTTGCTACATGTGGTGTCCCCTACGTGCATACATAAACGTGTTGCACAAGAATGCGATGGATGAAAGAAAATACTAATTATGAAATCTGTTTTGAAAGATGTTTAAAATTAAGCAGAAGAAAATTTCATTCTTACATTGCTTTTAACATTTTACCCATTTAGCAGTATCTCCATTTATGCTGTAGATTCTGTGATTCCTACTATGTTTTAGCTGACTCCTCTCAAAAACTCTTCTCTGCTGTTATCTTTGTTCCCTGACTTAAGCAAATAAGGAGGGAGAGTTTTTGTGACATTAAAAGATATTTAATCTAGTTTGTTACTTTAGTAGTTTGGCCTCAATCTTCTTCCAAGGGCTATAGTACACTCCTCAGTCATGTCTTGTCATGTCTTCTGCTCTTTCTTAATGCCTTCTTCCCTCATTCTGACAGGTAATTTAGAAAGCCTGCCACATATCTTCCCTTCATCTGATTCAACTGGATGTGAGTGGATTGAAAGACAGAATATGGTGGAACAAAACAATCTGTAGTGTGTTTGAGTATTCTAATAAATATTTAAAAATATTTGTATTGACTTCACAAGGATTTCCTAAGTATTAGCAATGCAGTCCAGACAGAGCACTACCATGATTTTGCCAGAAAACAACATGTGGTTATTTCCTCAAGAGATTTTTTTTTTTTTTACTATCAATAAATAATGCTTTCCTCTTGTACTACTATGTAAAATAGACATTTATGCTTAACATATGTTTGCTTGGAGGTAAAATAAATGTTTGATGGAGTGTTAAAGCAAACATGAAAACTTAGAGAAGCTTAAAACCCCACTAAATTTCTAGATTGATAATAACACCCATAATCTGCAATGATGTATTGCTCAGAAGAGCAGACAAAACAGACAGGTATCAAACTTGGCATCTATATAAATCAATAAACCCCATAAACTATGGATGATACTTCATCTTAGAATGTATGGACAGATGAAAAATCTCATTTCTTTCACTGAGCTGAGCTATAACACGTGCAAGGAGATCGGAGGCCCAAGCACAGATTGTAAATGGTAGGATTAAATCTGTAGGACTAGAGCCAAAACCACCCTCATCAGTGGGACTTCTTATGCTTACTTACGGTGGACTGTTAACTGGTTCCTGAATTATTTATTCTGAAATCTGAATAGATACTCCTTAGTTCATCCTGTTGCTTATGAATGTAACTTTTGCTACCATTGGTATACTGGCACATTTTCGCATTTTCACATATTCAGCTTCACAAAAGAAAGTACTGTCTGAAACCAGAAAAATAACTCATTTTACCAAGTTCAGAGCTGGTTGCTATATTGGGGTTTCATTAAACTGGGTCAAATTGTTGAACCATTTACATTTGTTGTTAAAATGTTCATATTCTTCTAGGAGTCAATAACAAATGAGAAGTTTTCTAGCGAAAAAAAGAAAGAAAAAAACCTAATTATTCCAGATGCAAATATCTCCAATCTGCAAATGTATAAGCAAGATATAATTTTATCTTCTTTTTCCAACTTTCCAAACCACCATTCTCCTTTCACATGCTCTGTGTTCTGCTGATCTACTGTGCTTCTCTCAAATTTTTAAAGGATTTATTTTATATTTGATTTTCATTCCTTTATATTTTCTTTTTTGTTAATTTGGTTTTTGAACTTCAGTGGAATGTAATTCTTTATACTAGAATCCGAGTTTAACTTTCAAAATCACATTTTCCTCTTAAGCTTAAAACTGGGAAAAGTACAAAAAAACTCCTTATTATATTTAATCTTTAAGAACTCAGGGGAATCAAAAAGGAAATCTCTGAGGGTTTACTGTTTTTAAAAAGAGATTAATTCTTGTCTAAAGCAATGATTTAATATGTCAGACCTTTTGAGTTTTTCTTTTATCAGGGATCAGGCTTTTTTACTTTCCAGCAACCACAGAGATACTGACTCAGCTTGACAATGTTTATAGTAGACTTTATTTAAGCTGTAACATAGTTTTGAGATATGAAGTGAGTTGCAGAAAGAATCTAAGAGGCTCTCTGATCAGCAATGAGAAATTTTCCACAAGATAACTGTAAGTCATCTGCAAAGTGGAGCTCTTTTGACCAGCTACCCAATTCACTTCTTCATGTGCTAAAATTTAACTAGACTTCGCAGACTGATGGATCATAAAGCTGAAAGGGTCTATTTGGTTCGTTCCCA
This sequence comes from Corvus brachyrhynchos, assembly GCF_000691975.1. Classification (NCBI taxonomy): domain Eukaryota; kingdom Metazoa; phylum Chordata; class Aves; order Passeriformes; family Corvidae; genus Corvus; species Corvus brachyrhynchos. The sequence goes on from NW_008236478.1 coordinate 5,896,750, forward strand.
TTGACCTCCAGAGCAGGCTGGAGACCTTTGCTGAATAAATCACTGTTCCAAGGATAAGTGTCTTTTCAGTCAGGTATCCACTGTGGCTGTAAAATTCTGGTGATGACCTGTACCCTTGGTATGATTGACCCAGTGTTTCATAACTACCCTGATCAAATGCCTTCCTTACCTGAAGCCTTATACCAGCTAAAACCAGTCCCTGAGCTTATTCTGCTCCCAGAGTCCAGGTCAGACCTGTGGTGTGGCCATGTCTCTGTGGGCTGTGCTGGCCCGATGGCGAAGGCAGGCACTGCTGGCTGAGTGTGAGGGAGGCCAGAGTGGCCTCTGGTGTTTGGCACCATGGAAAAATGGCTCACTGTGCTCCAGGGGCTGCCTCACAGTCTGCTGCCACACGTGCCTGCAAGCCAGGACATGAGCAGTCTATGCAGAAGGTATTTTTCTTCCTCCCCCTCTCCTCCCTGCCCTTAGAAACAAGGATTTTACTATTGTTCTTCCTGCCCTGCAGTGCCAGGGCAAAGCTGGTGCCTTTACAACATTCAGCAGTGTGGGTGGTGTTGACACGGCCATGACTGAATCCCTGTCAGGACCTGGCCTGGCCGTGGCTCCTCTTTGGAGACCATCTGCTGTCTGATTCTTCCCAGGAAAACTGTGTCCATGTGCAGGAGCCAATGAAACAGAGCTCCCATTAAACACCCACCTGGGGACCTTGTGATCCGGTTGGAGCCCAGGAAGGTTGTTGGCCATTGTAGCTGTATTTTAGGATTTCTGAGTGACCTTTAATTAGTCAGCAACTTACAGAGGTATGTCCCCAAAGAGGCAATGTAAGTCTACTTTGTGGGACTGTCAGTTAAATTTAACTGAGTACCTAAGTCCTATAATGGTAGAAAGGGATTCCATGTAATAGGCTGGCTGCTGATGGACACGCTTGCCAGAGTGTCCAGAAGTGTGGACTAGCTCTTAATACCAATACCCAAAAGCTCAACTTCTCCATCTCCGAACCCATTTCCAACAAAGTACTCTGGCACCTTCACAACTGGGGAATATTTTGAGTCACTAACCCATAACACTCCGGTCTCTCACATACATGGCTAACTTTCCATGGCAAGAAGTGCAGATATTTGGAAATCCCATAACGTGTACTTCGAGTAGTATAATAACCACACTGAGAGCTCCCTTTCTGGTTCACCAAAATTAAAATTGAGACGGTGTTCTCTGTGCCTTGATTCTGCCTTTGGAAGTAATCATGCTCATAATTAATTCTAAAGGGGCTTAATCTTTAGACAGAAACAGTCTGTAAAAACTGAATGATCTCCAAAAATGAGAACAAGGAAAAACATTCTCAGGTAAAATGAAAAGAGAGTACTTCTGGTTTTGATTGGTTGTTTGTTTCTGTTTTGTTTAACATAAGAAGTGAGTAATAGCATAGTTATCTACTTTGCATGCTTGTATTTACCTGTACTTTCAGGAGTTTTGATATTCAGACTTAAAATAGCCATGGTTAAAAGACCTGTGCCTATACTTGAGCCTGATTAGCATTTATTCTCTGCAGCTGATGATGAGAAAACTCAGCTGTTGCTTAAAGTTCCGTGAGGGTCATGATGACCACTTTCTGGGAATGATAATATATGAATAACCTTCTTAGACTAATACTAATTAACTCTGTACAGTTTCTGCTGTAAATTATTTTCTGAGCCACTTAGGATTTCTCTCAGCCAATTGCATACATGGCAAAAGGTTAATTGTTTGTGAAAGACAAAGAAAAGGGCACCTCTGTGACTCCCAGCAGAAATTAAGAAAATAGTGAAGCCTTTCTATGGGAATTCATTTACTTCACATGTGATGTACCAACTGCAAAACTTATACAATATTCAAATATATACTTTCAAGACCATTGTTTGACAGAGCATACATTTATATAAAATAATGACATGGATTTCTGCTTTGTTCAGAAGCCTGGCTAGAAAGAGATGTGATAATTTAAATTTGTAATTTTTGAGAGGAATTATAGCATGAATATATACAAAATGCATGTATTTCCTATGCTGATCGAGGCATGCTGGGTTGTTCAAATTACCCTACAGAGAGCAGGAAATTGTACTTACATACATGGCAGCCTCTATCAGACAAATAGGGTTTGCATAATTATTGTGACATAAAATATTTATGTGGCATATAATTACCAGAAGAGATGTGACTTGCCATTTGCAGCCAACAAAAAACAATAGGAACTGCATGTGATGCCACACAGTGATGTAGAACTTAGTTAGATCTGATTTTTAATGAAGAATTTATGGAAACTTTTTCATTTATTTTAAGGCATTTGTAATACATTGTCTCTTCTGTTTCTGACTTCCTTAATGAAAAAATTTATTTACAGAGGTGTTGGGTGAAAAACTCTGAAAATAAAATAAAAATAATTTGAAAAATTGTGTAAAAAAGCTTTTGAAATTAAAGATGTAATTGGGACATTATCAAGAAATTATTTCTTCATTCTTCACCCAAGTTACTTTTCTTCTCCTCAAGGAATAGTTGTTTCCTTCTCCCTCCTGTTACTGTTTGGGGTTACACTTCCTCTGTTTGGGTATCTAGAGTTAATTGTGTAAACAGAGCTGAGGTCAATCAGATTTGATGAGTCTTATGTTAAGTGTTCACATGTGAGGAAAAACACAGGTTTTAGCAATTCGTAATTGTAGATAATTGTGGGACTTTGTTCCTTGTGTGTATTTATACATACTATTCTGTAAAAAAAAAATATGTCTGAAACTTGTGAAACATAAAGAGCAGGAAAAAAATTTTAATATGCATGAGGTAGGGAAATAAAATTTGGAAAATTAGCATGTGGGAAACCTGATGGTCAAAATAAGGTAGAAGAAAAAAACTTGTGTTTTGGTGGTAAAAATCATGCTGATGATTTGATTTTGCAGAGCTGAAATGATTGGGCAGGTTAAAACCTGGTCTTTGGATAGCTTTTAAGGTGCATTGTACATTTATCTTGTGTAGCTTAACGCTACTTTGATTTCTTGTTCATCAGTGTCTAATCATGTCTTGGGTAAAATGTCAACTTCAGTGAATTCAGTGGCTGTTTTCTCTTTCTGTTAAAGACAGGCCAGACTTCATTCTGACGTGTTTACTTCTTTACTAGTACTGGTTAACCATGAGAAGGAAACATTTTATAATGGAAAATTCATCTTGCTTTCTTCCTAATTACCATTTCCAGCTGTTGCTGGTTCTCTAAATTGGCAATCATGACCTTTCCTTGTAGGATAGGCTAGAAGTTCCTCCCCTTACCAAGAGTGGTAGAATTAGCAACACCCATGGCCAGTAGAATTTCCATTGCCTTGAAAGCTCCTAAGTAAGTGAGTAACATTTGAGAAGGTGTTGTTATCATTGTTGTGCAGATAAAGAAAATTCCATAGAAAGCAACATATTCTGTTAAAAAACAGAACCCACACAGAACTTTTAAACATTTCCTCCATGTTGGAAAGGAAAAATGAATCATTGCTAAATTAGAGGCAGCAGAGAGAAGCTCTAAAAACAATTATTTTTACTGGAATTTAACAAGGAATCATGTCGTACCAGTTTGAAGTGACAAAGGTATTATTTTCTGGACAAAGTTTCATTTGAAAAACTGATTTAAAGTAATTCTGGAGAATCAAATGGAGAAGACCTTTAGGGTAGCACAAGTGTCTGATTTCCTAGCGGTAACTTATACAAGCACTAGTCTGAAAGAAGTTTTACATCTTTGGGTGTGCTGACATTTTTTTCTTCTTTATGAAGCTCAGTAAATGAAAGTTTTAGTTCTAGGGATTCTGAAACATATTTCTGATCATATGGGAGAGTATAATCATTGCAAGAGAGCTGAATATCACCACTGAATGTTTAGAACGAACAGAAGAAACTAGGAAATAGTTTTTCTCATGGAAGTGATACTTACCAACTCCCTGGAGAGGGAGGTTGGAGTCCTTTACAGTTGGGATCTGTGGAGTCATACTGTAGAGGGGACAGTGTTTAAAGGGTTGGTTTTGCTCCCATGTAAATAGAAAGGAAATTAAATTGTTGTTACAGTGAATAGTTATGATTGCAGTACACTTCTTTTGTAGTTAAAGTTGCATGCAGGAAACAAATTACTAAATAGATGGTGATTTCTTTTTACAGTTGAGACTGGCTTCAAATTTTCCCACAGCCTTCTGTTGAAGCATTCAGGTTACACAAAAACAATGAATATGGCAAGCTGACAGTACTTGGCCGTTTTTTTGCAAATGGTTTCAGTCATACAGTTGTTCTGCCTTCTGCAAACAGGTCTGGCTCACATACCACTGTTTGAAATCTGGTGTGTGAAAAATACTAAGCTTTAGAGTAGAATAGAAACTATGGGATGATTATTTTGATTTTTAGCGTATAAACAGACACAGTTTGGCAGTGTCTACAATTGAAATAAAGGAAGAAGGTTCACATGAACACTTAGAGAGAGAAAGACCTGTAGAAATCTGCAAACCTGTGTATGTAGCAATTCCTACTGTGAAGATAACTTCAGCAGAAATTGGAATGATAAAAAAAGATAAATATTTACAGTATTCAACTGTTATGAGTCTAAAAGATTAAACAAAGACATTACTAAGAACACCTATTTCATTTAGCTTTTTTTTGTTTTTCATCTTGACAAATAGATGACATTAAAGCTTTCAGGACTTTGTTTCATATTTAGCTCATGAAACTCCAACTAGATCAGAAACATGAATCTAAAAGATCTGCTTTCTTTTAAAATTTTAAAGATGTTCTGGCTTGAGTTATTAGGATGCTTGGAGAAGGTGATTTTTCTGCACATATTTAGACACTATTTTGTTCTGGTTTTTTACAATTATTACTATTAAGCCGTTGTTGCTTTTTTCAAAGAAAAAATTAGATTTAGAGAAGCCTGTGTAGATTTGTAGCCTTCAAGACTGTCCTGTTCTGTTTTCACAGGTTAATTTCCATTGTAAGGTTCCTTTTTAAGGAGAATTATAATGCTAATGAGCCATGCATTGTAATTCTCCTCTAACAAAGAATAATAACTATTTCTTATCATGGCAGTGTAAAGCTATTAGTCAAATAATACCATTTAAAAGAATCATAACCCTTATTTATAAATGCACATTGAATAAAACATCAATAAAATTGTCACAAAAAAGAACAAAGAGGACAAAATAACATTCTTCATTGCATTTGATTAATCTGCTTTTAACAAAATTTGTATTTTAGACTTAGTTTGTGTTTAGACTTAGAATATTTTAAGCTAGACATGTTATATTTTGGTGTATTCTGCTTTTTAAGATATGCCAGGTTATTAGGAAAACTGCTTTATTAAGACTTTTTAACACAAAGGAAGTGATTTTGCAAAAATACACCTGCATTAAGATACATTTAAGTTTGGCTTTTGCAACTTAAAGAATACAGGGGCTCTGTTTTAATCTGTTCCTCAGTTAAAAACTCTAGAAATATTTAGAGAATCTTTCTGGTTTAGGGGTTGATGAGTCACTCTACCAAACATAATTTTAAATTTCTGTTTGTTTTAGAATATACTTCACTTTATTCTTAGCAGAATTCATTCTTTCATCTGTATTTTGCTTAACAAAGAGAAGGGACGATGTTTTGGTTTTCAATTTAACTAACCAGTTTACAATTATATCATTACAATCACGAGTGCAGCTGGACCAGTGTAGTGCATTATGTTCTTATGAAGACCACAAGTCTTAGGCAAATCTGGTGGGTTGAAGGCTTTCAAACAACAGTAATTTTTAAAGTGATTTATATTGGTATAGCAATGACATTTGTGTTCATGCTTGAAAATACATGCACAGCATGAGAGGCCACAGCTATCCATGCCATGGTGTTCTGTGTCAGGCTGAAGCAATTCTGAGGCCAGAGTGAGGGGAAAGGAAAGGAACGTTGTCTGTGTTGTATTGTTGTCCAATACACCGAGTGCTTCCAGAAGGGCTGATCCTCTGTAAGGTTCTGGGCAAGGGGTGGCCTAGGAGATGAGGGGAAGGCATGTGGTAACAGTGACAAACTGCAACTGTTTGGCTAAAAGAGTAACTCCCCTGGAAGCTTCCAGATGTAACAGAGCTGTGGATAAGGAGAAGAACTTTCCAGTTATAACTCTGAGTGGATTTAGTTCTGTATAGAAAACCCTCAGCTCGCTCAGCCACTACTCTGCATTTGCATAAACTGTTCTTCTAGTTTCAAGCAATCAGAAAATATTTAAGGAGATATTTCTGTAGGTGTTTATACAGAAATTCAACAAAGGTTTCGATAAAGATTTATGGTCTAGTGGATCAATTTCTTTAGTCACTTTCTCTAATCCGTGATAAATGTGATATTAGAATTAAAATTAGAATTCTATCAGAATTAATTTGAGCATTAGAACACTATACTGGGAAACATTATAAAGTTTTTTATCAGATTGAAGAAAATGAGATAGCGAAGTTTGCGCAAAACACTCGTTTAAGTAATAGAGTTTGTCAGCTTCTGGAAATGTTGAAATATTTTCTTGTAAATTTTTTAGTACAGCGGTCTTTCATGTTTGGAGATTAAGTTGGATTTTACAGAGGCTGGATGAATTAGTTAATATGTGCATTGTTACAACTTGCATGTCCTGGTATTAATAAAAGTACTGTTATATGGGGGATAAGAAATCCATTGTTCTTGTAAAGAGAATAATTAATAAGGCATACACACACTGTTTTACCTTTCAAGAGCAGCTAGGAGAGACTTGTTGCTTCTTGGAAGTTGTATGACATGATTTATGCATGCTTGTTTCTGAAATGCTTGGGCAATAATAAATATTATAATGTATTTGTCTGTAACTTTGAATACTCAATGCTTTATTCATAAACAGAAATTTTATTCTAAAAGTAAAAGCACACAAAAATTCTGTCAGCAGGTACTCTAAACATTTGGAACTATTGTATGAGAAGAGTAGTTACAAATAATCTCCTTTGTGGTTAGAGGTATGGCCATAAATTGGTATGTGGTACAGTGAAGCCTATTCATTTTCTCAAGACATGACAAATTCTATATTCTTGGTAAATATTTCATATTAAAAATCTGTAAATACTTTTACCATTGGTGGAAGTAGATGGGAACATTTCTAAACATCTGTTTTATTAGAGATATTTTATTTTTTGAAATCTGCAGATATATAATCTATATTGCTCAAAACTACTAAAGATTAAGCCTTCTCCCTAGAAATGGAATATATGATGGGAGAAATCCCTTGTTCATGGACAGATATGTCTGAGTTTACTTGTTGTTAGTATTTTCAGTATTCCTCCTGTAATACCAGGGATAGCAGAGTGTTACTGACTTTATTAGTTTCAAAACAGTGCAGTTTGCCAGTGAACATGCTGAGAAAATCACAGCTTTGATAATGAAAGCTGGAAAGACAAATGCTGCAATTTTCAAGAACACATTTATGGTTTGTATGTGGCTAGAGATTTTCACACATTACAGTTTTTGTAAGTGCTTCACATGTGCCTCTAACACACTTTTGTTAGTATTCCATATTCTAAGCTTAACATAAGCAGGATAATCCTAAATAGTCATGGTTGTGTCTCTACATACAAGAACATAGCTACATAGAATATTTCATATTCTGCCTATCACTGAATATTCTGTATATAGTATATCATTCTGTACCCCAGTATATTAAATTATATGCAAAGTATGATTCCTGACTTTTTTCTGTATAATCCCACGGCTCTTTTAAAACATTAAAATACTAAGTGGCAATGTAAGTGTTATAATACTTCACAGTTCCACATCAGCTTCGTAAAATGGGTTAAAACATATTTGAATTCAGAACCATATTTGAGCATCCTAACTGCTGGGGAGTACCTCTTGCTTTCATGAGGTTTCATTTCTAATGGCAGAAATTGGTTGTCATCTAATTTTAGGCTATGCTCAAAATAAAGCTGAATGTTAGATTTTTATTTCTGACTTGTAAAGAACAAACGATAGGAGTGAGCTTTGATCTGCAGAATGGAATTCTTACCTGTCTCTGCTCCATGATCTCTGCAATTCACAATGCATTTCTCTCACCTACACATTTTCTTTTTTGATTTATCTGTGTTTACAGACTGTTACAAAGAAAGGAAACAAGAACTGTTCTGACATATGCTTTGGGCCTCCGCTACTTTGATGTGGTATGGAAACTGCTTATTTACTGCAAGACTGGGTTATTAGTTGATTGGTCACAACCAGAGAGGCCTATGGTTTCTAGAACACATCTACAGGAGAAAGTTCACAGTACTAAATAGACCTGGAAAATTCTAAAGGCCAGGGATAATAGACTATTTGTACCTGGGTAAAGAGGCTGAGAAAAAAAATGGCATGTTAGCCAAAACCCATTTCTTTCTGGCTGACCAAAGGCAGGGAAAAAAAGTGTTTGAAAGAGTTTCCAAACAAGTTTGCTCCTCAGGACAGTCTATGTCTTTGCTACTTGATCACCAGTTACCACCACTACCACCATCGCTAGTTTGTTTTTGTAACTAATGAGGTAGGCAGTTGGCCGTGTAAGTCTGCAATGTATATAAATATAGTTGATTTCTTAAAACTACTTTTAAACATGTAGTTCAATACATTTCATATGCTATTTTTATATATTTAGATGTAAGATGCATTTTTTTTTGTTTGTTTGTGTACTCCATGACCACTTTTATCTGTATTATTCACTCAGATCAGTTATTACAATGAAATCCACTATGGATAAAAAAGTTTATGCTTACACAGGGCTTAAATTTAGTTGTCTTTGTTAAATAGCCATTATTTCCTGCGTCTGGAATAGTAAAATGGGAATTGGGTTTTGTAGTGATGTTTTTTCTATGTTTTTTTCTCCCAGTAATTAGCAATATATTCACTGACAATGTCAAATATGATTTGAAAACAAACCTGATCTTTCCAAGAATTTTTTTACTATCTCTTTTATAATTTTTCACATAAAAGCAAACAATTTACACAGGCCACTGAAGAAATATTTGGTTCACACAAGCTAGGATTAGAATCTACTGGTGTGTGGCATTGGTTAACAAAAGAATTCAGGAATATGAGCAATTGGAAGATTTTATTTTCAGGTTCAAGATATATGAAGCAATCCTCTTTGTGCACTTTGTCTGAATCATTTTATGCTGGAGAGCACATTTTCCCTGTGTTAAAGTAGAAACTGCATATCTCAGTGGTGAGCAAAGTCTGTGCCTCAAATACAAATGAGTAAGAAAGCTGACTTCTGAGGAATGCGTCCCTGTGTTCGTAGCGAAGCTGAGTTCTTGGAGAAATACAGTCAGTCAAAGCTTATGAAGGGTAGTGTTCTAAAGCCATTTTTTCCTATTCATTTACAGTGCAGATGGTCCAACCATTTATTCTAAACAGAATGCATTGCCAGAATAGTCTAGACATGCTATGATCAAGGGACCACAAATGGAAACAATTTGGTGTTGAAAATTTTTTATCTGATTACAGGGATAATGACTTGAAAATCAACCTGGCAATTTTGCATGATTAGAAAAGTGATGTTCATGTTGATTTCTCATCATGTTTCCAAATAGACACAGATTTCTGCCACATATTACATAGAATTTTTCTCATAGATGACTCTGCATCTCAGTTTCAATCAACAGTTTCAGCTATTCCATGCATGGAGCTGTTCTGTTGTTTTGACAGGAAAAGACACATCCAAATCTTGTATTAGTCACTTTTCCACACCACTGAGTCTATATGAAGATCTTGGAAAAATGAAACCAGAAATTAATATTTAATTTTTAAAGTTTTTGGTTTACATCAAGTCTGACATTTATGCAGAAACAGACTTCTTAGAGAGGATCTTCATATTGAAATAAACATGTGTATTTATCTGAATGACTATCTTATTTTGAATCCTTAATTTCCAAATTGTGCAAGAACATTTAAAGTTATAGGGCTACTTCTGGTCCTAGACACTTTTACTGAAAGGAAATAGGTTGAGACAGTCTTATCTATTTTTATATCTTTACTTTCTTACAAAGCACTCTTAGGACACCTCATGATTCACAAAGTTTAATGCGGTATGATGAGTTTAATGTGGTATATTATAAATAAAAGCTTCCCCAATTTTTTTGCCTTTTTCTTTGCTCTTCTCAATACATTTGATGAAAACATTACAGTATGGAGTAGATGAGGTTTGGGGGCATCTAGTCTTGTTCTGTGAGTAAATTTTAGTCAAGGGCTTGTCTCCGTAACATTTTCTCCTTCTTGGTCTGAAGATGCCAAGTCAGTACAGGATTCTGTCTTTTCCCCTTTCCATAAGCTGTGTATTCAGATAAGTTTTACTGAGCTTGTCTGTGTTTTCTGTTGAAAATAAGGATGAAAGCACAAGTGAAAATCAGCATTGGATGAAAAAGCTGGCTCTAGTTACAGACACATGGTGACTTTGAAAACACATTTAAGTTTTAGCTTGGGCTTCAGCCTGTATCCATCTGAATTTCAACTGCTGGGTAGAAATTACCGAAATCATTTCACATGAAATATTTTAACACTAGAGGCAGGACACCAGCAGAATTCTTCAAAAGTTTGTGTTTGGACCAGTGTTCTTCAAAAGTCTTCACAAATTGCTTTATGAGAAGTTTTGTTGGCTTTTTTGGTTTACTGGTTGTTCAGGGTATTAAAGAAAAAAGGTGATCTATTAAGAAATTTCAAAAGAATATAGCAAGGCACAGGACTGAAAAGTAAAATGATGAAATCCAACTCAGATAAATAAAATCATGCAAGAAACTGAAAAGTCCTATGTCACACTCAAAATAATGGGCTCTGAACTGGCCATTGCTACACAGCAGTGAGAACTGGGCATTATGGTAGGTCCATGAATATGTCAGGCCAACATGGAGGAGTAGGGAACGAAACAAAGAACATAAAAGTGCTAGACTCTACATCCATGTTTTACCTTGGTAAATGTGGGACTGTTCTGCTCCTATTTCAAATGCAATCTAGCAGACCTGGCAATGGTTCTGAGAGACAGGCAGGATGATCAAAATGATGGAATAGCTTCCACACAAGGAAATGTAGAGAATTTAGGAAAGGGTACGCATAGAAATTCGGAACCAGGAAATCCTCTACCCATTCTCCCTTACACTTTGATTGTTCTCCTTAGGATAAAGCAAATGTATTTCCTATGGTGTAGATCAGTATTACCACAAGAAGTTATCAGAGCTTCCTCAGGAATACTATTTCTCTCATTGTTGGATTTCATTGTTATGCACAACCTTCAAATGTTTGAGGAAGGGTATAATTTGTTCTTGCTCTTATCTGGTTAAGACTGTGTACCTAATGGTTTTGCTTCCATTCCCTGTTTCTTCTGCTTACATTTTTCCTCATTTTTTTACTTTGTTTTGTAGAAATTAAATAAAAAATCTCACAGGAGAGAGCCTGGAACTGCTAGGGTTGGCAAACACTCCTAACACTGCTTAAGAAGAGATAACATTGTGGAACTGAAGGATGTTGGATCAGTGTACAAAACCCTCAGAAATTAGGAAGAAAATTGGGTTCAATTAAATAGCATTTATCAAATAAAGATGGAGGAGAATTCAGGGGAATACAAACAATAAATTGACTCATTCAATTTATTTTTAACTCTGAATTTTTCCTGGTACTCAATCCTCCTGCTTCTGCTTTCCTTGTGCCCATAAATTTGTTGATCACCAGTATGTAACACTGCCCACTTTGGCCACTGCCTGAACTTTTCTTTCAAATGAATCAATAACTCATGTACTTCTCTTGTTTCAGTTATGTTCACATCCAAAGCTTGTTACTCTCATGTTCTCAATCTTTCTCTCCTGATAGAAGGAAGCTGTTCAATTTTGTGTGTTTGTAAATCTATGATGTTCCAGCCTCTGTCTAAACACTCTTTGTTTTCTTCTGAGAGTTATTTTGTCTACAATCTTGTCATAATGCCATAGAAGCCAGGAGGACTCATTCAGTAATTTAGTGCAGTATAGCACAAAACCATTTCATTTTATCCACTTATTCTTATTTTAAACCTCATCATTTGAACATAATCAATTTCTGTATTTTGAAAACTAAATTGTTCCATGCCTGTTGTTGAAAAAAGCATTAATTGCAGGAATAATATTGGATCTGAATTACACGTGTCACCAAGAATGAGACTGCCATTTGAACATTTGTCTGCTAACTCTGGTAATTCAAAATGCATTTGATTTCCTAGATGATGACAAAGGATGTAGACAATACATAGTAATGGAAAAAATTTATCACTAAAATTAAGTTGTAAAGCAGTGGGCTGATTTTTAGATAGCACTGACAGTCTTTGGGAAATTATGATTACAGCCTGATTAGTCATTCACATTTTTTAGTAGAGCTCCTTTGTCTAATCATAGTTCATCAAGGACAACAAAGATGGTGAAGGGTCTGGAGCAGATGAAGGAGCTGGGGATGTTTAACCTGGCAAAAAGGAGGCTCAGGGGAGATCTTATTGCCCTCTACGACTATCTGAAAGGAGGTTGTAGGAGGTGGGAATCAGTCTCTTATGCCAATTAACCAGAGATAGGGAAGAGGAAACGGCCACAAGTTGTGCCAGGGGAGATCTAGATTGGATGTTAGAAAAGATCTTTCTTCACCAAAAGGATTGTCAGACTTTTGAACAGTATGCCCAGGGAAGTGGTTGAGTGATCATCCCTGGAGGGGATTATATTTAAAATACATGTAGATGTGGTACTTAGGCCAATGGTTTAGTATTGGATGTTGGACTTGGCAGAGCTGGGTTAACAGCTGGATTCATTATTAGAGGCCTTTTCCAACCGAAATTATTTTGTGCTTCTGTGATTCTATATATTTGGAGCTAGCTGGCACAATTTTGGACTCTTATGACCATCTTGCTCAGAACTAGTGGCATGAAGAAGCCAACACTTTTCTTTTTGATACAGAAAGGTCATTGTATCTTTTCCATCCAACTATAATGGAATGCTGATCTCCTGCCTTCTGCCAATGAGAATTTCCAGATTTAGAATGTGTCAAAAGCTTTTTTTTCATTGTGCGGAAGAGTGAATTGGAAAGGAAGTGACCAGCTTATTTCTTCCACAAGAAGTCTGTAAAGGTAAGTTGTCATCTCTTAAGTCTGTAAAGGTATGTTGTCCAGTTAAGGGTTCTTGTACCATGACTTTTTTTTCTGGTAGTTCTAATAAAGGGCTGTGTGGATTAATTTTAAGAGTGGTGAGGCTAAAGCTTAGCACAAAGCCTAAGAAATATGAACAATAGTTTGAGTGGTATTTTAACACTGCAGAGATCTTGCCTAGTTAAAAATATTGCTAGCAGAATCATTTAAGGACATAAAGAATCCACTGGTCACAGTTTGACAGACTCTGATCGAAGAAATTGAAAGCTGAGTGCTATGTCTCGATCCAGAATGGAGAAATCATAACTCAGTAATAACTCTTTGCTTGTGGCAAACATGGTAAGTCGTTTGAATTTGCTAAGAAATTATTTTTAAATTCTTCAACCATTGCAAAGTGGAGCAAATAATCTTCAAGACCCACCCCGTCCTTGAGGAGTGTATTTAACTTGTATTACCTGTCTGTGTAGCCACTTAGAAAACACTCTTAGAGTGCTTTCGGTATAAAGGTGAAAGAGAACATTTCTCTGTTTCATATGTTTGCTAATCCTTATGCAAGGATAGATGCAAACCAACTTGTAGACTACCAGTAGGCATGTCAACATTTCTTAGAATTTTATACATATTTTTTATTAATTCCAGTCTTTCAGTTTTGTATATTTGCTTCCTATATTTCTTCTTTTCATGCTCACTTATCCTTGCTTGAAAGCAAGTTCTCTTTTGCATAAGAAGTTAGTCTCTTATGTCTATACGGGAATGACTGTCAGGCTGTTAGGCTGGGCTTTTATTAATCAGCTTTTTTTTTTTCCACCCACTACTTTTGAAAACTCTTTGAATGGTGACTAAGAAAATGGAACAACTTGTCAGTACCTTTAAATTAGACATGCAGGATTCTGCCTCTCTATTGAAAAAACCCAAAACCAAACAAAACCTAAAGCGATGGGGGTGTGTGTATACAAATTGAAAATGGCTAAAAAGCATTCCTAGGTTCAAATTCGCAAGATTATTTCAATAAGAAAAAATTTGGTCTCTTTTTCCTTGAATTTGTTAGTGTCTTGGAAATAATTGCACAGCTTTAGACTCCCTATGTTGAATTGAGACTGAAGTGAAAAGCCATGTATTCTTTTTCCATCTTCTGAAAAATGATAATTTTACCATTGTTAGAATCAATCTTCTTTCAAAAATATAATGACATGTTTTCATCTTATCTATGCTTAAAACATTAAATCTTTCATATGAATTGGTTGACAATTTTTGAAGGATAACCTTTTCAACATCATAAAATAAATGGAAGTGGTGAAGGATTTAGATTCAAAATGCTTTACCAGTGCACTAATAATTTGATGAGCACTGCTATCATTTTTCTAAAATGGCATTAGATTAAATCTTATTCATCCAGCAAATTCTTTTGAAGAGTCTCACCTTTAGAAGCTGATGACACAAACCAGCTTGAAAATGTGATTGTGGTATTTGAAATGCCTTGTCACTAGAGTCAATTTATTTATGATTTATGAAGAATATTTTGTATGTTTCTTTACAAGTTTTGCTACCTTAGTATTAATATTTTAAAGCTGAACTTACAAGGACATACATAGTTACTGCTCCGTAGTAAGGTCTTGTTTCTGGTAACTTAGCACATTTTTCTCCAGGCACTCATGTCAGCAGCACACAACCATGATGTGAAAGGAAATTGCCTCCAACGCCTCTAAAATTGCTTGCTTGGCTTGAATTAATCTTAATCGAATTTCTGTCTGAGGTGTTTAAAAGCTTACAGAATCTCATCCTTTGAGCACAGCTTTGCTAATTTGATTCTACATTCCAAAGTGACGAGAAATTTTGAGACCTGCAGGGCTGCTGTTGCTGATAATGTTTCTATGCAGGTGGCACGAACCACACTGTTCATTAACGTGACATACCTTTATAATTCATGTCCTCAAATAATAGTAGTGAAAAAAATGAACTTGCATCCATATTTAACTTTGTTGTCCCCCTGTCTAAAGTACCAAATGTAGATTCAGCCCTGAGAAAGAAAAATACAGTGTATTATATTTCAGATACTTAAATTGGGAAGAAAGCCGAACTATTAACCTTAAAAATGCAATTATTTTTTAAATCCAAAACCTAGAATATTACCACAGTAGAGAAAAAACAGAAGGAGCAAAGACTTAGCCAAAATTTCCTAAAGATCACTTGCTGACATCATTAGACTAAGTCTACAGCAGAGTAATTCTAGAGTTCCTAGTCCTACTGGCCACAATGTGACTGCTACCTTCAAACTTATTTGTAAATCAGAAGGATGAGTCAGATGATCACATTGTCTGAAGTAAAATGATAGTTTTAATTTTACAGATCACTCTGAATGCCAGAACGTGGTGGATGGCTCTGAAGCCAGACTACAAAATAAATCTTAGAATCCTGGCTTCAGTGCAGGTTGCCTTTTGCTCACTGTGGTGGGGGTTCCAGGCTGGTCTAGTCTCTTCTCTGAAGGAAATCAAGTACCATTGTAGAACTGTTGTCTTTTGATGCCTGTAGTAGCACTTTGGTCTAAGTGACTGACTCTGTTCAGGAACAGGACCTGAAAGACCCCTCTTTGCAAAATCCTGAGCTGTGAACCAGCTGAAGCCACGTGTATTTTTCTGCTTGTCCTCCTCAAACAGCAGCCACTGCTGTCTCCATCAAGGCAATGACAGCAGGACAGGGAGCATCATCTGGAGGACACCTAGGGGACTGGCAGGACACTTCCACTTCAGCTGCAATGAGATAAGCCATCCGTGTTCATTCAGTAGCTGTGATTCATTGCACTATCATGTGCATGATCTCAGCCTTCTACTTTAGTTATTCATTCTCCAGCTCCTGTAGTATGGACTGGGGAGTGAAAGGAGTGAATTTTGCTACTTCTTTCTCCTCTGTGCAGATAATTAAGACATGATGAGATGTGAGAACTACTTCCAAGTTATTTTGAAGTACATAAATAAACATTTGCAACATTAAAAATTTAAATCTTATTGGCTATAATTGTAAATAGGAGAAAAATGCTTCTTTAAACCTGTTACTAACCTCTTTAAAGCTGAAATATCTGTATGCAGAAACAAAATGTAATGTATAAAAATCCCGTCTGGATTGCATGATGCTGAAAAGCTCAGCCCAATTATTGGAATTCTACTGCTTTGTATACAAATTTATATATTAAGAGGCATGTATAAATAGAAATTTACATTTATAGTACTCAAGAACATGAATAAAACCAGCCTGAGTAGTTATGAACTATTATTAAGTCAGATTTTTCTTTTATTTGCCAAAGTTGTAGAAAAGCGCTTATGTGACTTGTCTGCACCTTGCTAAACTTTCTCACAAAGATTTGCAGGCATGCTGTGCAAGGTTGATAACTCATTTTCCAAACAAGTGCTGTGTTAACCCAGCAGCACTAGCTCACTTGTCTTTGAGAATTGCCTTTATTGCTTGCTATGATGCAGTGGCTGGTTGGGCCATGACAAATAGGCTTGCTTCCCGCTGGTGGAATGAAGGCTTTGAAGCTCCTTATGTCCCTTTAAAGCTGACAGGCCTAATTTTTATTCTTTTTTTAAAGAAGTCTGGATTTTGTAATATTTTGTATTTAGCTCTGAGTGCTCTGTTTAGCTGTGTCTCAGCCTTTTCATAAATCTGGAGTTTCTTCCAACTCTCCAAAATTCCAAAGAGCTGCTGCCAGTTTGTTTAATACAGGGGCTTCATCCATGTGATGCGTCTCCACCATTGCTCTTTCTTTGTCTTTTTTTTCACTTTTCTGTCTTCTATTGATATTTACTATATCTTACTTCCTGAAGCTAACTGAAACTGCTACCTGTTCACCTGATGACTAATGCATCTAATGGTCTAAAAGTACTGCCAAGAGTTGAGCAGTAAATTTCTACTGACTGCTGACCTGCTGAATTTGGCCTACAAGCTTATGGTAGTAAGCGTTGTCTTGCATTTACTATAGAATTTTATGCAGGCTAGTTGTCCACCACATTTTCTGCATTTCTCAGGGCTATAATCAGCTCATTTGTTTTCCCACTCTGTGTGCTAGGAGCAGGTTTATAATCTCTTTTCACTTTACAGTTTTTCTTTTCTCCTTTTATGTAGTACTGGTGCTTTCACTACCTGTGTCAAAAATAGTAGGGAAGAAAACATAAAAAGCATCTGATCAGTGCTGGCTGGAATTTTTCAGATATTATAAAAGGTCCTATCACCCACTGATCTAAAGCCTGCATTGATATAAGTATCAAGTGGAAGAAGTCCACATCTTCTTTCAGAAACTGCACAAGTGGGAAGATTCCAGAAATCATAGGGAGACAGTACAACTACGGTGTGCTCCCTGTATTAGTCATGAGTTTGTCTTTAAAATGCAGTCTATTATCTAAATAGAGAGACATCATTTGTTCCACAAATTGCACAGTTCAGAGTAAGGTATTTATTGTAAGAGTGCATGAAGTTGCAGAAATATTCAAAATATATTTTTCAGTCAGAAGACTGTTTTCATGCTCTCACCCCTTCGGTCCCTAGAGGGTATTTTCACACTTGATGATAGTAGTCGTGAAGTCTAAGTCTGCTGTAACTTAGAATTATGCAGAAACATAGGTTGTGACACATACTGAGGGTCACCCAGACCCACCCCAGAACAAAGCAGGGCTAAATCACAAGTCAGGTTGCTTTGCAAAGCCACTTATCTGGTTGAGTTTCGAATATCTCCAGTAACTGGGAATTCTGCAACTTTTCTTGGAAACTTTACAGTGCTTAAAGATAGATAGATAGATAGATAACTGCCTCCTGTCCTTTCACTGTGCATATCTGAGGGGAGCTGGGTTCATTCTTACTTGCACCTCTCCTTATGGTATTGGAGGGCAACAACTGTATTCTCCTTTAGCCTTTTCTTCTTCAGACTGTAAAACCTCAGTTCTCCAAAGCTCTCCTCACTAGCTCTTATGGATTCCTTCTATCTATTCACTCATATCAAGTGTAGTCAGAAAAATGAAACAGAATCAGTCTGTATTTTCTTGATCTAGGATGATAGTTTTGCAACTCCGTTGTATTGGGTTTTTTTCTGATTCTGAGTGTATGTGAGGTAGAAAGCTCTAAAGTGACCCATGACCTACCTGGGGATCAAATCTAGTCTTCTGGCTACAGACTGAAGTTTTCTGACAGATGAGCTATGAGTCTAGGTTTTAATGTCAAGTTCTAATGCCAAGTTACCCATTTAGTGGATTTTTTTTTCTTCTTTTTTTTTTTTTTTTAAATTTTGCATCAGAGATTCATCATTGAGCGACTAGGATGTCATTCTTACCTTTGGATGTCTGGGCTGATGGGTCTCAGAACTGCAAAGTGGCAAACCTCTCATCTTCTACCTTGCTAGCTGTGGGGTAGCTAAAGTACTCTGTCTTTCTGCTTTTAGGAAAGAAAGGGACATAATTTGTTGACAAGAAAGACAGTAACTGTGGGATTTTCTCATAGCTGCTCCTCAAACTGTAAGCAAGTTCTTTTACTGTTGTTGGCTCAGTCTTATTTTTCAGGGTTCTGCAGTTCTGTCCTGAGGAAGATTCTGAATGATTCTCTGTCTGTAATCCAAACATAATTGTGATCGCTGTGCATCATTGATCTTCATAGGATCTAAAAGTTATGTAGGATCTCGGTACCATTGTATTAGACACAGTATGTTCCTCTGAGGTTTCCTTCTCACTGTTTGTCTGAATGTTTTTCCATGTTTTCATACATTTTGATTGGTATTAACTGACTGATTGGATGCCTCAGCTGTATCAGATCTTAATTTCATATAAGTGATGTATGTGAGCTCTTTTCTTCTTTGTGTTTAGTTTAGTGTCTCATAGTAGTTTCACTATGCAAAGTTTGTGCCTCAAAGGATTCACTATTTACAGGTTTATTCTTACACGCAAGCTTCCACTTTTACCCTTGCACTCAACTAAGGTACTTGGCAATTTAATTTCAGTTTTGAAACATTGTGTTTGTACTTATTAAAATGTGATTTTTTCCCCCACCCTCTCACTATCCAGTAACAGCTAAATGTATATAGTACAGACAGTGTAGACGGAGAACAATAGTGAATATTTCTGCAATTTATAAGGCTGTTAAAACATGAGGCTAGAGGGAAAAGATGTTTTGCTGCCTTATTCCTCTCTATATGCATGTATATGTGTGTACACACAGACACACAGTGCCTTATTCTTACACACACAGAGTGTCTTTTTCAAGTCCTAGAGTTAGGGGAGATTAATTGACACAGGCATCATCATAGACATCATAAGCCAGTGCTACTCCGAAAATTCATTAAGTGTTAAAAGCTCTTTTTTACTTTAGAGTCTACATCAATTTGATACTAATTTTTCATTATTAGACATACTCCATGTTGTCTCTTTTAGTTAAAGTACCTACTTACCTGTTTAAAACCCTTTTCAGTCTTTACATAGGAATTTTTTTCATGTACCCAGCAAGTGCCCTGTATTCACTGCTATTTTGTAAGAATGATGGGTACTTTAAAATCTGATTCTACTTTATGTTAACTCAGATGACCTGGCCCTGTCTCCCTCATCCTCAGATTCTTGTGTATATGCTGTAGCTTGCTCACCAGAAAGTTTTCTGTTTTAATTCTTATTTATGGAATTTCTTGCAGTCTGTTTTCTTGAAATTCAAAAGACCATGATCATGAAAAGTCATAGATTGTGAATATTGAGGGGAAAAATTATATTTCATTGAAATTCATACGTCTGTGTTGTCAATCTTAATGGAGCCCAGCTTAATAATGTCTAAAATTTATGTTAATAGCTCACCAGAAGAATGCATGAGGATAATCAGTTTAATGTAGATTTTGATTCTTTTGGAATAAGACAAATTGTATTTGTGAGATACATAAGAAAAAATTTTAGTTGGCATTCCAATTCACTTGCTTTAAGCAGAAACAAAACTGCTTTAAGAACACTTGGTAAAAATAGCTTAGGGACAATTAACTAGAAATATGAGGGGGAAACCTACTGTGCATACTGAAAGATCAGAATAAATATTTAACCTTAAAAATATGTTGTTTCTGACAGCACCAAAAATCTTTTGTGAATGACAGTGATTATTGAGGATGGATTCTGGGGGATGCTAGGATTGCCTTACTGTAGCTTTTTACAAGTCACATACTTAATACTTCTTTACCAGAGGCAAAGATAGGCATCCCAAGAGTAACTCATCCCACCTACTTTTCAGGTGAAATGCATCTAGAGGTGCCAGTGTTACTCTGAGTAAAAAGGGAGTCCAGTGGTTAACTTCAGCTGTATGCCTTCCTTCTGTACAGCTCCCTGTAAATATGTCACTGACCCACAGCTAAGGAGATCTGCACACCTATGTGTGTAGAACCTTAAAGCTGAGAAAATGCAATTGACAATCTAATGTTAATGTTAATTGCTAGTAGAATTTGGATGAAATCTTTTACATTTGAGGGCTCTTTTTCCTTTAAGTCCTGATTGCAAATTTGCTCTTTTCAGGTTATGACCAAAAGTACTGTTGCCATAGCAGCAAGTTTCAGCTTTTGACGAAAACAAAGGGCAGTATAACATATACAAAATAAGCCTAAATATTTTGGTGGAAAGAGGGTGAAAAAAATAAAGGCCTTACAGAAAATACGTTTATAGATTTACATTGTGTCATTTACTTTCTGCCAAATGCAATTATAATAGTATTGAAAATGTGTTTTGTACCAGAGTGGAGCAAGGACCACACAGAAAAACCTTGATTTCTTGTACAGGAGATGGTGTACAGGACAGAGCCCATTTATAATTCCTGAAAAGAAGGTTTAGCAGAGGTTAGAAGTGTTAAAATAAATGTTAAAATTCAGCCACTTGTTATGCTATGCCATGGCTAACTGGTGTTAGTATGGCTGTTCACCTCTACTGTGCTCTCATTTTCATACCATCTGCCTCTTGCACTAGATGACAGAAACAGAGCCTTAAGTGGCTGAGCATTTGACAAGTATTGTGGAAAGGATATGGTGAAACGGAAGATCTGTTCTTGATCTAGAAGAAGAAATCTATTTTGAAACGCGTGAGTTTTATGGGAAAAGTGAGTTTTTGAAAAAGGATAATTCCAGTGAAGGTGAAAGGTTGGAAATGGAGGGTGGAATGCATTCTGGAAAGAAGGAGCCAGGTTGCCATACTAAACCCTTGGAAGCTGATAACACTTGAGTTTCAAGTTATAGTTAGATAGTCAGTACACCTATTACTGCATACCAGTGTTAGACTGCTATCACCTATTTTGTGCTCATTTGCTAATTTCCATGAGTTGCTTTGACCCTCAGTCTTGTAAAATTTCACTAACCAAGAACAACCCTAAAACAAATCCTTAGAATAACTTACATCGTGTCCTCAAAATTCATAAGCCACTCAAAACATTTTGTTCTTTTGCACTGGTTACTGTTACCTGTTAGCTCACATGGGGATGTTGATTTGAAGCATTTACCTCAGACCTGATTTCCTCACTCATACCGCATTATCTTCTCAGGATGTGCTTACTTTGTTGCTCCGTAATTGGCTTTTTTCTCACCCAATGTGAAACTTAAAGAAAAACCAGAAAGGAAAAAGTAGATCAGAAGAAACATATCATTAGCAAGGGGAACTGTACTAGCAAGTGCTTGTGTGTTACTTTGCTTATTTCAATGCTCAAACTGTAACTTGGCCTATGCCCAGCTCCTACAAAATATTCAGGCACCCACATCTTAATTAGTCTCTTAAAGTTAATGAGAACAGAGCATATACACAAATCAATCTTGATTTTGTCCCCATGCCTTGCCTTGGCAGTGTTCATGGATTATGAAGGTCAGGTTGCCTGTCAGTTGTGCAGAATATTGCTGTGAGGTTCTTGATACCTTCACAATTGTGAGTCTCTGGCAGAGACTAAAGACAACTGAACTTTTACTGGATCAGTGCCACTTTCTCTTCTAAGGCTGTCTTCCACAGGCTGCTTGATATCGTATGTTTGAGGCCAGCTCTTTAAAATTCTTTTTTTAATTTCATGGTCTGCATCTTACCATGGTAAAGCTTTGGCAGTCATTGTTTCATTATTAAAAGACATTTCCCAAAGCATTTCTTTG
The DNA here is from genome assembly GCF_000691975.1 of Corvus brachyrhynchos. Taxonomy (NCBI): domain Eukaryota; kingdom Metazoa; phylum Chordata; class Aves; order Passeriformes; family Corvidae; genus Corvus; species Corvus brachyrhynchos. Next base: position 5,918,994 of record NW_008236478.1, read on the forward strand.
GGTTAAAAGTAATGAATAAGGAGACTTGTGCATATAAGCATTCTTCAGTGAGTAGCATGATGATTTCATGCATGTTTAAGTTGTCTGAAAGACACAGAGATGTCACCTCAAGATACCTGTTTGGTTTTTATTTGTTGATGTGTATGGATCTTCTTCTAGAAAAATGTTTATTTTAGCAAACTGCAAGCTCTATTTAGACATCTTGATTTTCATTTTTGATAATCTCTATATTCTCAAAAATAGATTTCTGAAACTTGTATGAATTTAACCACTTCTCCCCAAATTTCCATATATTCCTGAGATGACTTTGCACAAGCCAGTGCTTCAGAAGCTCTGGCAGGATTTTGCAAATTATAAAGCTAACAACTGGTAAGGGATTTTTGACTGGAATTTTGTATTGCTTTTGAACAAATGTCTTATTCCAGTCACAATGAGTTCAAGGGTTGGGTGTCTTGTTTGTTTGGGTGTGTTTGTTTTTTGTTTGGCTTGAGTGGTTTTGTTTGGTTTGCTTTGTTTGTCCTTGCTACTCGATTTTTTGGATATTGGGGGCTTTTATGGTGTGGTGCTGGATTTTGGAGGGGGAGGTTTTCACTGGTAAGAGTGACAGAAGCATTAAGGCTGCCTAAACAAAACTTATCAGTACCTTACCAGATATTCTCCCACCATTTTTGTTGTTAAATCTACTTCTCAGTCATGTTCATTTTTAGCTGTAAAGAAACATACATCTTCTCATTTCCCAGCCCGTAGTTGTGAGTCACTTATGTGCAGGAACTGGGAGAAGGTGTGGATGAATGCCACAGCTAACGAGCGTTTCACAGTCTGCTTCTGCTCCTCTATCACCTTATGGTGCTTTCTTTCATAAAATGCCAATAATTCTATGATATTTTCAGACACAACAAACTTTCTATCTTGTAAGAATCTTTGCAAGTTCTCTCCAGCTGAAGCCCAGATTTCGGTACATTTGTGCAGTTCTGTAAATTGCCTTCTCACCATCTTGTGGTTTAATATAATTTATTTTTCCTATACTACTGAATTAGCATTCATTTAGAAAAAACAAGAAATTATGTAATTAAATGTGTGTAAATATAACAAAATAAAAACATCTTTGTGTTAGGAGGTTGTTTTTTCCTGAAACCTGTATGAAAAGTAGACAAATGGAAACACCAGCCCTTCCTGCAGTAATTTGCAGAGAACTGTGTGGGTAGCTGTTCTACTTATGTTTTGAAACCTATCATTTTCTCTAACAATGGCAATCAGAAGTCAAAATGACTAAGTGACACTTAAATTCAGTTCAACAAAGCACAAATATGAGGACTAAATAGCAGATAAATGGTCAATAACCTAAAATGAAAGTGGATAATGTACCATGTACCTTTCAGAAGGAACTGTAGTAAATTTTTTTGAACAGCTATTAACTTTTTTCTTGTAAACTGCAAGAAATAAGACCACCAGCAAACAAACAAACAAAACAAAAAAACCCCATACTTAAAAAAATTTTTTTCAAAATATTATTATCCTAAGCTAAAAAATATCTGCTCTGAAATGACTTTAAATTAATTATATGAGTTACCAAAAGCACAATAGAAACATACCAAATAAAAGCAGTATTATTAGGAGACAAATGGTGTATTTCTCATTTTCCAAAATAATGGACTGTTTATCTTCTTTGCTCTAGCATAAAATCTTGTATTATTTCTGAAAACCTGAATTCTGTATGGCTCTAACAACCTTGCTGTCTGTAAGGTGGAGAATATAATACCTCTCTCTTGTGATTTTCCACTTTACATTGCTGCAAAGCTTGACATTATTGGTTTGCAGTTCAGAGCCAACACCTGCAAAAGGCGCTGAATCTTGGTGAGGTTAGTGAGGTTATTTCCATTCACAGGCCTCTTAAGTCAGCAATTAAGTAGACATTCAAGAGCAAAAAACATATTTAAATGTGCAACTAGTCAAATTACATCCAAGTGCCTAACTCTTAATAATTTGTGAATTGATAATACAATATTTTTAGGGAATAAGCCTTTTCATAAAAGGTGTATGTCAGTTTCTTTGACAGTAATGTTGTGTATTGGAAAGCCCTACATTTTCAGAGAAGTAAATAAGAAAAATAATCTTAAATATGCCTAATTTCAATCTATACAGGAAATAATCTATAAATGGGAAAATTGTTCGAGGGGAGGGGATAAAGGAAGCTAGTGCACATTTAAATAATAAAAAGATTTTTTAAAGCACTGCATTCACCTGATGTATTTTGCAAATTGTTCCTTCTAGCGCAGACAATGCTAAACTTCTAGAGGTCTGCTTGGGTCCCCAAAAGATCAGAACGATTTTCCAGCACCATGACAAATTTCTAACTTTTTTTTCTTCTTTAATGAAGGAACACCTTTTCTCACTTACAATGTACAGATAATGCTGTTAATGATGCTTTACTGAATTCTTCTGACAGAAACAATAGCCATCTAAAGGGATGTGAACTGCATGAGCTTTCACTAGTTATTTATTTATTTGTTTAAAGATATTTGACTACTCTAGAAAACCGGTCGTAGCTTGGCAGAGCAGTTGGCATCTGTTTTTTCCTGTTGTTCTATTAATGGTTGCATTAGATATTTCTGAGCTTACTGAATGTTTTCTTTCCTGTTCCACCACAATGTCAAAGTGTTTTTTGTGGTGTGTGGTTTCTTTTTTTAATAGTGCTTTCCTTCTTTAGCAGATATTCCTGTCCTTCCTTTTATTTGGTGTGGAGACAGACTGCTTGGATGAAAATCAGTTCTGATGGCGGTGCAGGAGTCTTATGTGGCTAAAAGCAATATGTAACTCATCAAATGTCCCAACTAATCTGTTTCTAGATTTTATATTCCTATCTGCTTTACTCTTTCATTCAATATTACTTTTAACAACATGCTTGGATAAAAGCAATTTAATGTTCTTTTTAATGCCTTAAAATGTTGTTGCGTGGTTCACTCATGCCAGCAATCTGTGTAGGTAGGTTGGGTTTCTTCAAGTGTGGCATCTGAATGTATTTATTTCTGAGATTTTCTTTGTGCTTTGACTTTGAGTAATCACCTTAATCATACTGTGCGTTTGGTGAATGTTTTTTGGGTAGCTTTTAATAATTCATAATTTCAACATCCTCAATGAGAAGGATGTTTTAATAGAGATGTGCTTGGTATGGCAGATTTGTTTGTACTTTTCTCTCTTCATGTTTTATTATATTTTGTACATTACTGCATCTTAAAGACACTTTATATCTGTAGGATGTTAACTTGTATGGTATTTGGGGATTTATTTTTTTTTATTTTGCATTGCACAGGTACTAAATAATTATCTCCCTATGCCATAAAAAATTTAATTTCATACTTCACACGGAATTAGGCAATGCACAATCTTGTTGCAAAATAATTTTATTTCCTAGTTAACATGAACTGTCTCCAGACACCAATTAAACAGTCAGACTAACTGGGGCAAATAAAATTTATTTATGAATGTAATAAATCTTGTAAAAGTACTCCTTTTTCTCTATTAAGTATTCTTTTATTGTAATTTATGTGATTGGCTGTGGTCTGATAGAGTATCTGTTCAGTAAATAGGAGCAGTAGGGTTGAACAAAATTTGGTCACTGGTTGGTTGGGTAGTAACTTTGAATATTTATAGTGTATTTTGGTGCATTACTTACATACTGCTTTTTGCTCTGTGAAAGACTTTTAGTTTATTTTTTTTAACAGAGAAGCAACTAAGAACAAATAGCATATTCTGTGTGCTTATTTACAACCCTTGCTTCCAATGTACTTCACAAAAAGCCAATGCTAAAATGTGTATTCACACTGTATATCTTCAGGCATGTCATTGTAATACCTGTGTTAAGAGCTGCTCTGAAAATTGTCAGATTACATGGCAGAGCAGAAGGGTGTCTAATAGTATTCTGGACTTTTTATTGGAACTATTAAAAATTTATACTAAGCCCAGAAGAGAAGGAAATGCAGAGCTTGTACAATGAACTTGAAGAAAAATGTTGAGTAAACTACTGAAACATTCAGATGTTAGTGAATTTAACAACCTGGATCGAAACCCGTTCTCAGCCACGTGTAAAGCGCTCACTACAATTTGGACTGCTTGTAAGCTTTTCTCACTTCCTCTGCATTAGAATTTAGTAGCCTTTTAACTAGATTTTAATGAATCTCAGTAATCCTTTAAAGCAGATGTAATAGAAAGAACTAACTAACTAGATATCTACCTGAAACTAGGATGTAATGTAATTACTTTAATCACAATTTATAGTACTGAAATGGCACAGAATAACTGATTAGTGCTTTGAATTGATTTTTGTTTTGTTTTTATATAACCAGCCCAGTGGCCCCATTTTAATTGATTAATACTATGTTATGGTCTTGGGCATCTTTTGAACTACCATCAGCTTTTCTTGCAAGATGCAGTTTCTTTCAGGCGGTCTTCTTCTTTATTGGATCTAGGGCTGTTTAAATAAACTTTCTGTGAGACCAGAATTTGATACACTTTACCTGTTACAAATTTCTCCTGCAAGGAAAAAGAAGGTGTAGGGATTATGAAGAAAACAGAAAAATTAATGAAAAGATCAGAAATGAATGACCTTTGCTGTATGAGCCAATAAGGGTTTGGTGGGGATAAATGTCAGTCAGGAACAGAGACCTGCAGCTGCAAGAGTTCATGTGGCCTTTATCTGCCCCATTCCTACCCGACCCCTGTCCTTTCAGACAAAGACAGGAATCAGTTAGGAACTTGACATGGGAGAGTGGGTTGTTCTTAATGCAGTCATTAAAAGTGATTCTGGGAATCACTGGGATGCAAATCATACCATACTTGTGTATGCAGTGGGTGTGGTGTCTGTAGGAATGGCTGTAGTATGCAGCCCTATTATTGCTAGCAGAAAAAGCCATGTGATGTACAGTGGCAGGAAAATAGGGAATGATTACCACGAAGAGAAAAGATGTTATCACTCCTACTGTAATTTCTTTTTGTGACTTGAAGGCACATACTTGATGTTGCAAGGTGGTTCTGCAGGCTCTCCACTCACTTTTAGAAGAGACACTTTTGAAAACTTTTGCAAAAAAAAAACTTTTGTAAGTTTTTGACACAACTTTCAAAGGCTACACATCTCTGGTTATAAAGATATTAAGACAATATAGTGATCATGAGCTGAGATGAAAAGATTTGGACCTCGTTGCAATACACTGAGTTTTTCAATACCTAGAAAAGTTCATCTGCAATATTTTAACATTAAAACCTACCTCTATAATAATTATTTCATGGACACCCTTTGGAGAGAAGCACAAAGGTAATGTACTACAGCTTTATAAATAACAGATTCTCTTTGTAGTGTCATCAATACATTCATTTATCTACTTCTCTTTTTTTTTAAAACTATGAAAAATTATTTTAAGCACTTCAGCAAAACCCCAGTATGGTTGAAGGAGCTCTGCACACTTTTTAAAAATTATGCTTCATCCACTGGATCACATCTGTCAACAGACACACTTTAAAACATTTCAAACATAACTCAAAGTTTTTTAGATGTTACAAAATTAATCTTCCCTATCTCATATGCTTGCCATATCTTATATCCCATTTGTAACTTATACCAGCTGACTTAAAAAAACTGGCAGATGTGTACTTCATTTGTATTAAATTTTTAATACATTCTTAATAAGATTTTTACTCTGACAGATAGTTGCTTAGTTAAATAGTACAGCAAACTTTTTGTGTAAATGGAGCTTCCTAACTGTATCTCAATGAACTAGTTTCACTTTGTTCTCTTTCAGTTACCTAAGCAGACGATACTGATACTTGTTGAGATCTGTCCTCTATCACTCCTGTTCTCAGCTGAAATACCATTTTTACTGCTGTGTTTGGGGACCCTGCTTCTGGACCAGGGTGAAAAGGGTATTATTTCATGTAGCTGTGATTTGCAGACGGAGACTGAAAAGAAAGGTGTTGTTGAGTACAGAGGAGCTCTGGGGGAGAGGAGTGGTTTGCAGCAGAGTTGCTGCAAAAATCCAGTGCCAAAGGTGTTTTTGCAGCAGGCCTTCACTTGGGCTGTGAAGAGGTGGTGGCAGGCAGGTATCTGTGGCAGTGCAGAGCAGGGATCCTCTCCTTAGACCCACCTCCATGCCTGGGCTGCGTGGGAAGGGCAGGTGGCACTGGCTTCGTGTGGTCACCAGGCTCATTTGAGGCTGGCAGGCTGTGCCCAGCAGGCAGGAGCCTGCTGGGGACAGGAAGCCAGGCCGGGGACAGGAGCCCTGGTGCAGTGCTCTCAGCTCACTACTGAGAGTAGTGCTGAAGTTCCTGATTTACAGCAAGGAGTTAATGACTGCGTTAATGGCCAACATTCTCTCAGTGTTCATAAAGGCAGAAAATTTGCTTAGTAAGAGTAAGTACTGTGCAAAGAGTGAATCTCAGACTGCTTCATGAATTTGTAAGCCAATACAGCAAAACAATGTTGAGTCTACACTAATGGGTACCTGTAAGGAAATAGTCCTTACAGGTTTTGGGGTGACAGGCTGTGCAGTATAGGCTTTTCAATGTTCACGGATCAAATAGAGGGAAGACGAGGGGTTTTTGAGATTTGTCTGCTGGAATATGCTTTTGTACTGTGCTCTACCTCTGGGGAGCTGGCATCTTTGGACTTGGGATAGTATTAGCTTGGCATCCCAAGGGCATGGAAGGAGCCCAGAGGGAATGTACACATTTTCCATCTAGGTTAGATCCCTGCTATATTTCAGTAGATCATTCTCCTTCTTCTTAACCCTTCACGTCTGCTACTAACTATTTTAATAAGCAAGATTTTGTAGGCATGAAAGCTTTCCAGTGTGTCTCGGTTTTGAAAGACAGGTGTCTGCTAAGGAAGGCAGAGGCCCCCCTTGAAGTGGCAGATATAACCCCTTTTCCCTCCAAGTTATTATATTTTGAAATCAAGGGCCTTTAGGCAAAGATGTGGGAAATAGGAATAACAGTTCTTTACTCTCTCTATATATATATGTATATAACCAGTCAAACAAAACAACAACAACTATGGCAGTAACAGCAAACACAAACCCAGCCCCAGCCTTCTCGGCTGTCGGGCCCTTTCCCCTCGGGTGCAGTTCCGCTCGCAGCCGGCAGGGGCGCTGGCGGCTCCCGGTGAGCAGGGCAGGTGCGATGGTTCCC
>NW_008236478.1:5926403-5929427 GCF_000691975.1 Corvus brachyrhynchos
TTGTTTCCAGCAGGAAGAAAGAACGGCCAAAAAGAAAGAAGCAGCAGCTCCTTTCTCTGCAGCTTCTCTCTCCGGACGCTCAGAGCGAACTGCCCCCACACCCAGGTGTAGACAAAGGAGTAGCCAGGCCTGCCCCACTCCCCTTTTTGTCTTTCTTAAGTACAGCTATTTGTCCCCTAGCAACATGCATATGGGAGAAAATTCCTTTAACAGGAAAACCTAAGACTAAACTAAACCCCAACACAGTGTAAGTCAGCCACATCCTGAGTTTATTCTGAGACATATAAATATACCTACAAGATTTTCAAACTTTCTTTTTCAACAGTTTCATAAGGGACAACTAATTTATTTCAAAAGGGATTAACTCTTTAAAAACACCTTTTTTTTTGCCCCCAGATACCAATTAGAAGTGTGTATTTCTTCATTCTTAGCAGACATCTTCTATATTTTAACAGTGATTACTATTATTACCTTGTAGTCCCTGCATAACTTTTTTGTGTAGACAGCATCTCACTTTCCAAACGGTATACAGAAACTTCTGTCAAGGGAAATACCCTGTTATTTTCCACCTCCATAGCACATGTACAATGCATATTATTAAAAAAGTGGAAGAGGGATCAAATGATTTTCCTTTCTCCAGTATAAACAACAAACTGCATTATATGTATGTGAAGAATTATGGCTTTGGCCACACTTAAGCTTCATGTAATAATTTCTGTATTCATCTTCCTGATTAAAACATTTATCAGAGACCACACTTGGTAACTCTTGAAACTGTTCAGTTAGTCACTTTTTAAAGAAATAATAAGGGAGAATGTATTTTACTACAGTTTACTAGATGTTCTCTTTAAATTATCCATAACATGACAGTTACAATTTTCTTTTAGATGCAGTAGACTGTGTTTAGCAATGACCTTTAAATGTTCTTATCATAGTACATTTTAGTCACTGCTTCTAATCCTGCAGAAAAAAAAAAGTGAGCAAAAAATGTCTAGCTAAAAATACACCTAATAATATTATAAATAACATAAAAGATAACTTTGGCCTTTTTCAAAGCTCTTAACCTGTCAAGCCGTAAGCTGCAAGTGGTATTACTGTGCAGGAACTCCAGCTTTTGCCAAAACCTTTGAAAAAAATGAAGGAAATAGCTGATATTAATGCCTCTCAAAATTTAGGAGAACTTGCACAGAATATGCTGCTTCCAAAAGGCATCAGCTCGTTATTTTTGTCAGAGAAGAGCAGTAAGGAATAAATTGTTCCCTTTTTCTTCCTATTTTTATAGTGTTTTCTGAAATACAATAATATACTAGAGAGGCATACTCTTAAATGTTGTTCTTGATCCTGGTAAGAACATTCCAGCTCATTTTATTAGAGTTAATTTGACCATTAATATGAGTAGCTAATATTCTTCATACTTTTCAGTTGACAGGCTTCCACTTTGGCTCTCCATTCCACTTTAAAGTGCAGCTTCATCAATTCAAGTGTCATCTTGACAACAGAGGGGGTCAGATTCTGCTGGTTCAAAACAACTTGACACAGCATCACTTCTAACTTAGCTTATGTATGAAAAGAAAAATATTTCAAGTCCCCTTTTTTGCATTCAGATCTGTGGGAATGATTCTTGTTAGATTATCAGTCCAGTGCTGTCTTGCAGACAGTAATCCAGAAATAATAACTGAGAAAGAAATCTCAGTGAATATCGGTGAACAGCATGAGTGATGATCATTGTCTAACAACTAAATTAAAATTCTCTGTTTTCTGTTTTACAAAAATCCACACTTGTGCAGTATGATTTTGACAATATGGTAATAAAAGAAATAGGCTAAATGATCTAAGTTTTGGTGAAAGACAACTGTGAATCAAGAATAATCCTCTGTTGGATATTCTCTCTGGTATGCAGCAACCTTGTTTTGGAAAAATAATTCAGAGCTGAAAGTCAGGAAATTGAGTAGGAGGGGATTAGAAGAGGGCCACATGTATCTTTTGATGTCTTACAAATTGGACTGTGTGACCTAATTGGATGAAAAATTAAGTTACCTATTAGTAGAAACAGATTTACATGACTGATACTGCTCCTAGTGAAGTAAATAATGAGGCTCCATTCATTTCAGTTTAATAAGGAAGATTTGGTCTCATACTTGATATTCAGAAAGATTTTATTTGCAAATTGTGGTTAAATTCTGTCTTGATATGGCTCCTCTGAACTTTTGCAACAAAATTACTGCCTGTCTCGAGGAGGCTGGAAAAAAAAGTCTTCAGTCAAGGTCCCAGCTGGGTGCTATAAATGTAGCTCTCTCCTGCACTGGGGCAAAATGCCCTCAGCGTCTGTAACTCCCCATGACTTCAGGAAGAGATAACAAACGCTTCTTTTATTGCTAACTCCTAGGATAGTATGCAGTTGATGTTTGTTGTTCATGTCTGTTTCCTCTTCCTTTAGGTCCCTCCCTGAAAATGCAGAGCATTTCCCTTCTTTCATGCTGTGCACATGTTTTTCTTTATCCTGTTGTAGTAAACAGCATAAGTAGAATGTCTTATATCCTTTTGTAGGTACAGTTTGATGGCATGAGGGTGCATATAATTTGGAGAGGAACCATGTTTCAAATGGTTACAACACAATGTGAAATCAGCAACACAGTCTGCTCTGATGTCAGCTCGAAACAAAGAGTGTTTGGAGTATTTTGGATCTTGTTATTCCTTCTCATCCTCTTGTCATTAGGATATGAACAGATACTGCCTATTCTCAAAGTGGATGTCATGGGTTAGCAAGCATAGTCCCGGAAGGGATGTCCTTGCTAAGGGGTGCTTACAGCTTCCTCTGGGATCTGATAGAACCTATCAGCTGGCCAGTTTGAATATGGACAATTCTCTGAGCCACTTAAAGTTGTGACCACCTCTTTGATCCACACTTAAGAATAGACAAACTCCCCCCCAAGCTCTCTCTCGTTTCTGGTGCTGGGACAGGTGGCTGCGGGGCCCCATGTGGGGGCCAGCGGGGCCCGCCAGCACCCGCTTCGGGCCGGCCGC
>NW_008236478.1:5929899-5960388 GCF_000691975.1 Corvus brachyrhynchos
CTGAGATAGGCAGATGCTGACGCAGCTGTAATTTCATGAGAAGTTTGGACAGGGAGAGATGGACCACATGAGGACTTTTGCTCCAAACAGGAAAGGAGAAAACCTCAGTCCCTAGAGATGCTCCCAGAGATAATCCTAACAATGAAGATGAGGAAGACCCTTTGCTCCCAGGGAAGGAGAAGGGCCTCTGTTTTTTGTTTCTGAACGGCTCAACCTTAAAATTGTACCCCAAAAAACTTCAAGAGTGGACCCTTGAAAGCAGTTGCGGGAAAAGCTGCAAGTCGAGGGAAGGGACTCCCATGCGAGCAGAGAGACTCCTCTTCCTAAATGGACTGAACAATATTTGGAAGTAGGCGGCTGTCTCGTTGTGACAATGTTTTCATAGCACGAGTAAGAAGAGACTTCTCTTTCTAAATGGACTGAACACGGTTATTATGGAAGTGGTAAACAGACTGAACATCTTAAGGGTTGTCTTTTTACATTGTCAGTGGGAGAAGGGAGGAAGGTGGGGGGAGGAGGAGAGTTCTGAAGGTGGTATAATTTTTTTTCCTTCTTTTAGGTCTGTTAATAAACTTCTTTATATTCTTTCAAGTTTGGTGCCTGCTTTGCGTTTCTCCTAATTCTTATCTCACAGAAGATAAACAGTAATGAGTATTTTGGACCAAACCACTACAGTGGAAAACTGCAGCCATTCTCCAGGTGATCAAACTACCATTTATTTTAAATTTAAAAAAAAATTGTAGATTGGAAGCATGTAACACATGACCTAAAATTAAAGGGCTGAGTGACGTAAAATTTCATATTTCAGACTGCAGACTGAATTCAGGCTAGGAATGAATGGCACAACTGCCTTTAACATGAATCGGATTTTTTTCCTGTATTTGTGGGCTGGAACTTAGCCCTCAGGTTCACATGATCTGCTGTTTCTCGATTGGAACTAGTTCTCAGTCTCTAGTTATCCACCAATTATGGCAAACTGATTTCCACTAATGACAACTCTCAAATCGTCCTTCACAAGCTTTTAGTGTAATTTCTTTTTTGGCCTTGGGCTTTCAGAACCATACACCAAACTGACTGTAAATTAGCTCTAAAGAACAAAATATTACACAGAAATGTGACCCTGTAATAATTAACAAGGTGCCCCAGAGGGTTCCATGTATTATGATACTCTTTTCTCTTCAGACACATTAGTGGTCCTTGTGATTCCTTGTAGATTCCAGTGTTGCTTTTATGCAGATGACTTTGCAATCTGCATTAGTGGGCCATCTGTCACAGACCTTCCAGTTGAAGTAAAATGTATTTTGAACCTTGTACAATTGATTGCCTAAAAAATGGATTTTAACAAGTTGTTTCTACTTCACCTTGACTTTAAATTCTGAAATATTTCTTGCAAAATATGTGATTTGCATATATGTATTTTTTTAAAGGGCTTAGGGATTTTGGCTTATTTGTTTTTATAGACGTGATTTTTTAGCTTTTAATGCCTTTATTTAATTTATCAATTACTATTGAATAAGACATGATTATTTCTCTACATTAGTAAGAGATTATGTTCTTGTGAAAGACATTTAGGGTTAATTTCCTGTTTTTCATTGCCACACATTCATTTCAGTGATCATGTACACAGTGCAACTTTTGCCATTTTACTTAAGATTCAAACAATGTGCCACATTTCTGTTTGATTTATTTTGCTTTTAACCTTTGTGATTTCCACAAGGACTCATGAATAGACTGAACTGATTGCGCTGACACGAGGATTTTACCTGTGTTAATTTACATTTGCTCCTAGACTCATCTATAGAAGCATGCATGTTTGCATGTAAGTAAGACTGCAAGTTTCTGAGATATGGTCCTAATTGTAATTTATTTAACTAGTAACTTACTGGTATTCAGTCATCTGCGTTTGACTTACCATTTTTATAAAGTCCTAGATGTTCCACAATGGACATAAAACACCTACTGGATATATTTTTTAAACTACCTTCATTTTTTGGTTTTGAGTTTGAGGTTTTTTCCCCCTGCTTATTTTTACATCCTAACTTTGGAGGTTGTCATTTAAATGAATGCATGAAGGTCTCCTCAGGGTTTTCATCTTGTTTAAATAAATGGAATTGAATTGAAGTGTTCCTATTGCAATTTCTTAAAACTACTCAGGCTGTTGAGGGACATAAAGTCACTGGACTTTATTATGAATTATAAAGGAAAAAAAAAAAGGGAACTGCTCAGCAGGTTGCTTTGACATTAATTCAACCATTGTATAATATGCACAAAATACTCCCTTTGTGGCAAAATTTTTGATTCTGTTTAATTACATATTTTTATAGTGCTTCAGAAAACAAAACAAGTAAGCAAGGTAATTTTTAGTTTCTTTATATAGTTCTTAGTTTTAAATCAAGAGTCTCCATTAAGTAGTTATAAAAAGCTTTATTATAGTAAAAAAAACCCCAGCTGTGGTATTTCTTAGTCAGTCAGGAGAAGTAACATGACTTTCTTATGTCCAAATGTTAACCCATCTAGAAACTAGGAATGCTGGCTCTGCCTATGACATGGGAGATGGCATGCTGGAAATCTGTGGTTTTGAAAATTCTTTGGAGCCAGGGTAGAAAACTAGTTGAACATTGTGGTGATGGCAAATTAAAAGGGCTAATGTGACTTAAGGCCTAGAAGCAGAATAATATCAAAAGGCAGTGAAAAGATGGATACTATTTTTGTATGAGCAGGACAATAGAGTTCTTGGAATACTAGGATCCCTTTTGGAATTCATACTTTGAGAAAAATGTTATAATATTAGAATATTATATGTCATAATATTAGAAAGGTTCAAAGAAGACCCATGAATGTGGTGGTAAGTTTGGAAATGAAGGACTTTGAAGCTCGGTCTGGAATCAGTTCAAGAAAACACTCCTGTCTCTGTGATGCAAAAGAACAAAATATCTGATTGCAATTAAATACTGCCAAATTGAAATAAAATTACTGCTAAATAGGTATAAACTATTGATTGTTTTTATAACAAAAAGTTTTTCTCTGGAAAATTCCTAAGGAATGAGGGATTCTTTGAGATCCAATTTTTTTTTAAACTTTTAACTATGTTATTGTATTGAAATTATCTAAAAGGTTTTCATAGAGTAACTTTTTTAAAAGGCTCTAATTTAGACTAAATACAACATAAAATGCCTTTCTCCAGTATATTCTTGATGGCATCACCCTGATTTATTACTACACTCTTTATCACAGCAACCATTCTTTGATAATGTACGGAAGTGGAACAATAAATCTCCGGTATAACATCTGAAAAAGGGCTAAATTCTATGAATTTAATTTAGCAGTGTGTGAAGGTTTGTGTGGGTTGTGGTGGTCTTAGGAATTTAGAAGTCTGGAGTCAGTGGAAAAACACAGACATTTTCAGAGGACAAATCAGGTTATGGATGGCCAGGTTACACAGGAGCGGTGTCTCTCACAGCAGGCCTTGGGGATCCTGGGTGACAAGTCTCATGACTGAATTTGAATTGCAACCCTAAAGCTCAGAACCCTTGTCTCAGAAATATTTAGGTAACAAAATCTCATTAACATATTATCCCTTGGATTCAACATCTAAATAATGTTAAGGATCTCAACCTAAATATCCAAGGTTACGTGGGAGCAAAATTGTGAATCTCCACGTTGATGGTCTCCCCCTATCAGGTGGTACTTGCTCACACCCCATTATGCCCCCCACCAATTCTTTTTAACAATATGAGGAAGAATGTAAATTACTTACTGGTTATGAACTATTTCTGAGGAAGTACGGATACCAAGATAATTTATGGATCATAGAGCCCAGCCAGAAATATAAGATCTGCCAAAGTAATGCTGTAGCAAGCACAGTTCCTTGTTTCAGTGTACGCAAATAAGTGAAATAAGTGATACTGTATTACATTGCATTAATGAGACCATTATATCTATGTCCTCTGCTTTAAAACAGATACTGAGAAATTGGAAAACATTCCTGCAGGAGCCACAACAATGATTTAAGGTCAGAAAACCTGCCAGGGAAGGAAAGACAAGGAGCTCTATTCAGTTATTTTATTTTTAAAATCCCTACAAAACCCTGAGAAGTAATTTAATACATTTATTGATATTCCCATGGAGAGAAAATTTCTGATGGCAAAGAGCTCTTTAATCTGATAAAGATATAAGAATCTGAAGGTAGAAATATTCAGATTTTACCTGGGAACTTTGGGAAAGCAAAACAGTGGGTGCATTTTCACTTCAAGTATTTAAATCTGGAGGGGTGTTTTTATGTTTTGTTTTGGGGTTTGTTTGTTTTTAAAAAAGGAAGTGTTAAAAGTTACAGGATTGATTATGGACATGTTTACATGAAACTATGTTACATGACGCAGGTGTCAGGTGATAACACATGACAATAATCCTCCTTTCTTACTTTCCTCAAATATCATCTCAGTAATTTGCAAGTGAATACACTATTAAGAGGCAGAAACTGTGGGCTTCTCCTTTCTTTTAGAGTGCTGCTGTCTTATGGATTTATTAGCATGAAAAAAGCTAGAATTCACCAAGGGTGAAATCCACTCATGGCAGAAAGCCAGAAGAGAATGTGCTCCAGTTACATTTTGCTTGAGACCTGTTATGACATGGCTTTATTGAAAAAACTGTGGGACTAGAATTCTTGAAGAATTATTCTCCAATGATTTCTGGTATGCTGTGCTGATACCACCATTATATCAAAACATCTCAGAAAATCAATTAATTTACAATCTGTAGTGCTCACAAGGAACTATTATTTTCCCAGACAGAGCTGAGTGAGATTAAAAAGTTTTCCCAAGGTCATGCACAAAGTTACGACTGAGGTAGGCTCTAACTAGAGCCAAAAGAAAATCAAATATTTATTCTGTTAATTTAAGCTTTTCTTTCTGGAATATATAACAAAAGCAATTGAGAATTCTTATGAAAATTTATTACAAATTTGTATGTGGATAACACCATTATGGTTTGTTAAAGTATTTTTCCTCAAGCTAGTTTTTGAAATTGTTTTGTACATAAAAAAACCCTAAACAAATTAGAAGTCCTATTCAAAAAATGGTTGATTTTTTGCAGTTACAGAAGAAATGTTTGGTTTGGGGTTTTTTTTTTTCAGTAAACTGAGTTTGTGCAAAATCATCAAATCTGCAGATATTCCTGTTAAAAAGAAAATAGCATTTTTCTTCAACTTTTTTTTTAAACTCTTCCAATGAAGCAGTTCCATTTACTGATCTTTATGTTTCACAGTCCAGTTCCTTCACTGAAAGTTCATTCTTATTTTTTTTAGGGCTCACTAAGAGATACATGGTTGTAAAATAAATAAAAGGTGTATGATTTGAAAAGAGAGACTTGGCAAACTTTGATTCGCAGTTCATTTTATAGCCATTGTAACTATTCAGTTTTTCTTTTTACAATGTAAATTCTAAAAACATTGTAGTTGTAATGATAGAAAATGCTTCTTTGGTATAGAAGTAGTTTTGCAATTAATTTTAATTCAGATTATCAAAAATACATTCTCTATTATGGAACAATAGGATCTTGATACACTTAGGTAAAGTAGAGGTTTATTAGGTTGTGATTAGGGTGCTTTTAGGTTGCCATTTTCCTATCAGTGCAAGAGGTTTCCATTCAACTACATCCTCAGGCATATTTTGTTTATCTTAAGAGAGCTACATATATGCCATGGAATTATTTCAGTCCAGCCCTCTGGGGCTTTATAACTTCTTTTGGCAGAAAAATCTTACAATGTTTAGATGATGGCAAGGGACAGTTGGACTGTCAGATCCTTAAAGAGTTCTGACAATATCAATCATTAAATTAATTGGATTTCTAAGACAAATTCTAGAAGATGGAAAAGAGTGCAATGTAATTCTTTGCATCTCCTTGTGCTAAAATTTCTTTTTTGTAACTGAAGTGTAATTCTATGACAAACTAGGCACAGACTAATAAGCAGACCTGGTAAAGCTTTGCCCTATTTTGACTCAGTTCTGAAAGACTGAAAAGAGGCAATTTTGATTTTGGTTGAGAACATCTCTTATAAAAGTCATTCACAGCCCAGTTAAAGATGTCTACAGACTTTGCAGGTTTTTCTTGTTCTCTTGAAATATTTTCTTTTTTTTCCCCCCTGCCAGTTCACAGTTACTGGTACAAATCAAATATGTCTGGCAATCACATCTGGAATTTGGAATGCATTTACATTATGTAGTGGAAAATAGTTATATTCTAATTTCATATATAATGATCGATTTCTATGAAGCATCAATAAACTCTGAAATATCAAAATAATAATAAGTACCAGGAAAAGTGATTTATAAATATCTGCTGTTTTTACATCTGTCTGTATACATGCTTTTTATAAAGAACTTAATTACATACTCACCTTGAAAGCTGATGTATTTTTAGACTTTTTTTACGACTTTGCTGCTTTGATTTGCAATAGATTTAGATTTCTTTTTGTTGCTCTGTGTCTGCACTTAAGTAGAGATCGAGTGTGAAGGTAGTAATGGATAGCGAGGTTTTTCATACATTTTGAATTGCTTTTCTACAACAAAATGTTGTCTGGCAAAGTTCCAGAAAATACAACAGTAGCTGACAAGGAGGCTGAGAATCTTCTCATTCTTTAATACATGCACGCTTCTGTCTACCTGAATTTCATCATTATTCTCAGAAATAAAGCTGAAGCTCCTGTTCCCTTTCTGCTGCAATCACAAGGAAGGAGGGGAGAGTCTTTTTGGTTTCAGCCCAAAGTAACGCAGAACCGAAGGGAAGCTGCAACCTAAATGAAACTTTGGCCTGTGAAATAAACCTTTGAATTCTAAAGCAATAGGTGACTGAAATAATTAGTAGAAAAATGGATATTTCCATGGTTTATCATTCAATGCCAGTATATGTGGTATGGGCTTACCACTGCATACTTGCATAGTAGAAATACTCAAATCCACTTAACTGGATGAAGGTTACTCTTTGTCTCACAAAAATGTTTCGATGTTCAAGGAAGAAAAAGAATACAAAAATAGACGCCTAAAAATTCATAGGACCATGAAGACAGAAAAACCCCCCCCAAAAAACAAAAGGTGCTGAGCCAGCTGTCCACCCTCTATTGCAGATTGAAAGGACAAGAGGTAACAATTGCAAACTACAAGGGAAATTCCGGTTGAATATAAGAAAAAAAAAATCACAGTGTTTAAGATCTGGAGTGTTGCCAAGAGAGACCGTGAAAACACCATCCTTGGAGATAGTTAAAATTTACTAGGTGAATGTTCAACCATATACATTATGTAGTTATTTATTCTCCGCTTTTAATCACCCTCTACTACCCTTTGGTCAGCTGCCAGATAATTCAACAGAATAAGTACTAGCAGTAGTAACTACTGAAAACTTCTTTATTTTCTTGAAATAATTCTATGGAATTTACTGGTGCAGATAGCTAATTTTCTAAATTACAGTAAAAACAAATGCTTGAAATAGAAAGCTTAGAAAATAAATCGTCAGGAAAGGTTGCCTTTCACATAAAAGTGAATTAAGAGGGATATAACTTCATACTCAAATACAGCATATTATAATTAGTTTACTCTATCTTTCTCAAGGGAAAGAAGGTAAAGCACTAAAGTAGTATTTCAGATAGAATTAAATTCTTTATGATGAACATAGTTATTCAGCTGCTGACATACAATGACCAGTATTTTTGCAAAAGCCTAGCCTGCATGCCTGATGTTATTAAACAATGTTATGTTGCTTATTAACATTAACTTACTCATTCAGTGCATTGGAGTATTGGTCTGTCTTTTTAGGAAATTGCAGTGGTTTACTATTAATCACGTTGCATAAAATCATAACTCTGAGATTTCACTGCATACCTTTCTTAATCCCTACAGACTTAGTGAGTAAAATAGTCTGATGGAATACTCACAGTAGACTTTCAGCTGGTTTTCAGTGCACTGACCTACACACTTGCCTAGGACTTCTATATATACCAATATCACGGGCTCCAGATGTCCAATAATAATATTAAATCTGTAAGAATATTACTCAATTAATATTTGTAAAAATATTTTAGGAGAGTTTTTAAAAACAGTTAAGTTTCTCAATTCTTCCATTTCACCCACATTCTTCTATAGTTAAAAGGAACTTGATAAAGCTAGTCAGAATAGAAAATATAATTATACCAAAACAGCAATTCTTCTAGATTACTGTAATTTTAAACCAGACCAGTTTCCTAATTTGACTGACTGGTCTCTAGACTCTCTTGCATGATAGAGTATATCTAGACAGTTTATCTTATTTTGGTGAATGGGATAACCTGTGGGAACAATTAGTTGTACAACACAGCTGTAAAGAAAGTGTTCTCTTACTTGATATTCAGAAAATATTCAAAGCACTGTGTCGAGAGTAGATGGAAAGTTAAGGCAGAAAGTTTGACAAGGCTTATATAATGCTCAAATTGAATATTAAACAGTGAGGAAGAACTGGAAGAATCAGAAAATTTTTGCCCTATTTCCAAATATATTTCTTTACTCCCTTTAAACTTCCAATTTTAAATTTTAGCATTCCACACATTCCTATATACTGCCTTTTCCTGGTCTTAAAATCAAGAGGCATACACGGTTAGAAGGGGAAAAGGGATTTTACCTTGGTATTTATTCTTAAGGATCCTTAGGTGTACACGTCCAGGTCATATGCATCGAGATGTACCCCACCGAGTCTTTCCCTGTTTCTCTGTGTCTCTCCTCCTCTGTGTCTTCCCCCCAACATTGGGTATAACATTATAGGCTTTACTAATTAGCATACCTATCAAAGATTCCCCAATGAGAGGCTCAAGTGAGCCCCCCCTCCCCAAGGAACCTTCCCCTGGATGGTTCTATCTTGGTTTACAGAATATGTTCTGGAGAGGACCTTGGGGTCTGGGGTACACTGATCCCTAGCTACGAAGCTTCTAAAATGTTTAGTCTCTTAGCTTAACAAACAAGTCCAAGAATGTAGGCAAAAAGCACTAGGAATCCAGAAGCTGTAAAAAGGTATAATGGGTATAACAGGGGTAAAAAAGAAAAAGCAAAAATCTTCATGGCATCACTACAAGGCCTTGAAAATGAAGGATGCTAAACAAATTTAAGGGATTTTTAAAATTTTATCAGTTTAGATAAAACTTACATACTCTTCTATTTCAGTGGTAAAGGAGGAATCAGACAACACTGGTGTGGTAGAAAATCCTCTAATTTTTAGAAATAATTGTTTAAAAACACATCTATTTCTTAAGTAAAACTCAGCAATATTACAAGAAAAATGGTTTTATATCCCATGTTCTTTCTTCAACCAAATGCTAGCTCGGCATTCCTGGTGTTTTATTTACTACATTCTAAATGATGGAGCATTTCCTTCAAGAATTACAGAAAATTTATGTGTTAAAAAAAAATTTTAAAAACTTTTTAGCCGTACTCTTAGAATAGTAAACATACAAAAATTCAAACAGATTGTAAATTGTGATTGTATCTAAGACTTGCAAATCAAGTATTCTACCAGTGTATCTTTTTGGTATTAAGGATAATAGCGGAAATAATACAGATCGTGTGATGAGATATTTATTGAAATTAATCATTTTAATTATTCATAATATTTTAATGCTTGAATTAAATTAATTAATTGTATCTACCATACTTTGATGTGGGAAACTATGTGCAGCTGATAAATGATTATATTATAATTATGTAGAAATAGATTTCTGATGTTTTAAATATCAAGTTCTCAGCCTATTTCTCCAAGTCCCCTAAAATAATTTGCTAATATTCATAGCTTTGTGGATACTGTAACTAAAAAAAAAAATCAACTAAACTTTTTAACTTTGTACTTCTGTAACTGAGGTTCCAAAACATATCTGAGAGCCTTATTGCTAAAATTTTAATTTTGAGAAGGGTGGACTTCATAACTTTGTTCTTTTCACCTTTTCATTCTTAGCCTGTTCTAGTATGCCCATCATTGTGTTGTGAGGGTTCAGTGTTGGTTTTACAAGTAAAGGTTTTTAAGATGTTATCAGTTCAGAGTGCATTTCTCCTTGAAAAAAAGATGAGCCAGATTCTGACTTCAGAAGAGTAAGCTTATTACAGCCAACTTCATTATATTTGGTCCCCTCTAATTTGCTATTCTTGGCAAACATACCATGTAAAATTGCAGTTGTCTTCACAGCAATGCCAGAACCTGACTGATGTTTTCCCTTTAAAGATACATTTTTAGGAATCCAATCCAACAACTGCAGATATCAGACACCAAGAAATTTCCACCAAACCCAGCAAGTGCTGTAGCACTGTTAAATAAGAGGTGGTTCATGTAACAAAATACAGAATTTAAACAAAGAATTTACTATATAAAATGCAACCTTAAATGAGTCCCATAACTACCAAAAAATTTCAGAAATCTCTTTAGCAGTCATTGGAGCTAATGAAATTCTTGAACTGTTGTTCATGGAATCACAGAATGGGTGAGGTTAGAAGGGACCACTTTGGGTGATCTAAGTCCAACCTCCCTGCTCAAGCAGGGTTGTCCTAGGGCAGATTCCACAGGATCTCATCTAGGCAGTTCTGGAATATGTTCCTCATTTAATCAATAGATTCTTACCTTCTTCTGTAAAGCATGTTCTTGCTGTGTTTGAGCTGACATACAGTTTCACCATCAGAAAGACAGAGAGGAAAAGGATTATTATTAAATCCCAAGAGGGTCCTTTCTCTTGCTTTTTCCCCCTTCAATTATGGTATTTTGGGTTTATGTATCTGTGACCCAAGAAATCAAATACTTAGCTGTGCTTACTATGCAGAGGGAAATTCTCAACATCATGTTGATATGAATTTTCTGATTGTACTTCGGAAGATGTTTAGCAGTTCTAAGTAAGAATAAATCTCATGCACATTCTACGGTTCTTGAAACAGAATTTTGATGTATAGCTTAAGTAAAGATCAAGTGATATTTGTTACATGTTAGATTTATTTTGCAGAAGTCAATCATAAATTTCTGTTTGAAGAATAATTACTTAAAAATGTAAATGGAGTAAGTTTAGAAGAAAGTATCAGAAGCCATTCCTCATTTAAAGATTGAATGGGATTCTTGTTTAATTTTGTAAGTGCACCATGCTTTATTAAACACAGTTAAATCCTGTTACCATAGCAATCCTTTCTCCACAGAATAAAACTCCTGCGCTTTCCTGTTGTATTCCTTTATTTAGAACTAGATTCCTCCATTCTGATGCATTTCAGTTTGTATAAACACTAAAAGGAAAAAGTATTTAGTAAACAAATTCTCAGGTTACTGTTCTTGATGACATAATGACACAGCACAGCAGTTTGCCTTCATGTTTTCTTTGGGAATGAAGGGATGGAAATATGAGACTGTTTTCTGTTTGTTTTTTTCCTTGTAAAGTAAAAATCCGTTTAAGAAATTAAGGATAAGAACTCAAGATTAAAATACCTGGAGGCAATGCAGATTGTAAAAAATCGTATGCTTTAATATGATATATGGAAAGATGTCTGGGCAAAGTTCTGAGCTTCAATTGACTTTGGTCACCCCCAAATTACAGATATCTTGTAGATGCACATTGAAATGCTGCCTTTTAATATTTTTAAAATAGGTAAAATAAAAGAAAGCAACTTGACTTGTTTTAGTGAATCTGATATTGCACCCACCACAAGATCACAACAGTCCTTATCTAAGTTTTCTATACGCAAGCCTACATATGCATACGTTTAAGTATAAGCATATGTCAAAAAGTGTGCTTGTCCTAATTTTTTCACTGTTTTTGTATGTCACTATCATACCACCTTATTATTTTCTGATAAAAATTCTATGTTTTTTTCTTTCTACATATAAGGAAATCAGAGTGATGAGCAGAATCATAGTTAAAAGACTTATGTATCTTGCAATAAATTTGTGTATGTTAATGGGTTACGCCTATGGTGTAATTAACACTGAGTGCTGCATTATGAAATGTCTTCTGGTTGAAAAGGGCTTACTTGTCTCTGAGGAGTAGCATGGCTTTTATGTGGGTAGGTTTTGTACTTGGTTGTTTCTTTGTTAAATATAAGACAGAAACAATAGGCTATCTTTTTCCTCCTGAAATTAATTTATTTTAGCCTCACTAGCCGTACCATGGAAATTTTTTGTGTGCTATTGAAGATGTACTGCCTCCTCAACACCTGCTGGTCTAAATTACTTGGAGACACTGGGAGTATACTTCCTTTCACAGGTATTTCTAGCAACTAATTGCCTGTGAAAATTCATTTGGTTATTTTCAACCTAAAATGACAGGAAGTGTTAGGAGAGCAGTAGGTGAGGTATATTCCCAGCTCACACACCTCTAATTTTTAATTCTATTGATTGAGTTTTAGCATATAGACTATATTGCTTCTCCACTGACTACTGTATCAATAATTAAATAATTCAGATTTTATTTCTATATGAAATTAATTCTATGCTCTTTTGTATGTAATACTTATGGAGTGGTATTCCATTTTATAGCAGGAAAAATTATTCAAGTAAATTGGAAGGAATAGCATGTGCTATTCTGGACTTCCCTCATTATCCCTTTGTACAATCAAAATCATAGTCTCAGTTGTCAGAGTTCAATAGAACTGTTACTTTCCTGCCCTCCCCCCCTCAAAGCCCTGTAGGATTCAAGTATTTTGTGGCCATATGTTCCATGTCTTCAGATTTCACCCAACAACTGTTGAAAAATTAGCTTGTTAGCCAAGGATCCAAGCAAAGAAAAGCCTTAAAATTGGACTGGTTTTGCCACTCATGATTCAAATTTTTCCCAATACAGCATTTAAAAGAAACATTTGATTTAGTAGAAGTCGAGGACTGTGAAATCACTGGTATTCTCTGTTGTGTGGAAGCCACACTTGGTTCCATGTTTTATAAATTTATCCTACAAGATTTTGCACATCTTTAGCATTTATTTGTCCATGAATATACAGATATGCATAAATTGTCCGTTTTCTGCTAAATATTATTTCCCAATATCATCTGAGAGTTAAACCAGGCATTTTTAAATGATAGCCTGATTTAACTAATATAGCAAAGACTTATTTTTGTTTGGTGTATCTTCTGTCTATATTTTCATTCCAAAGGTGTGTTGACTGCCGGAGTTCCATTGCAAACTACCTACCTGCTATTCATAGTGCAGTGCTTAAGTAGCTTTTGTTGTTGTACTGGATCAAAATTTTGGAGGAAGGACTTTTGCTATAAAAATACAGGCTTTCACTCTTTTAAGAGTAATTTGTAGGCAATTGTTATTACTTTGTCATCACTTTTTCACCCAGTAATTTTGGCTAAACTCTATAGTCTATTCATCTATTGAAGAAGACAAGTCATGTTCACAATTTTAAATTAATATAAAATATTTTTCCAAAATGAATTGTTCATTTGGTCTACATATTTTCTTCATAACAGAGTGTATAATAAGTGCTACATCCAGGTGTCTGGTTAACATTGAAACTGTTGGTTTCAGCAGCCCTTCACCGCAAATGCAGACACCCATTACAGCTCACCTGCTTGTTTATGTAAGTTTGGGGCACATCATCTATTTTCCCACTACTTGCTGTTGGAGCCTACCCGGCATTAAAGGGCTGGGAAGCAGCTGTGGTACACTCCAGGCAATTTTCCTGGAATGGTTGACAGGTGAGATCTATTGGTCTTTTCTGATCTAGGTTCTTATAGAATCTCTTGTTATTCTTCCTATCCCTTTCCAAGTCCCGTTACATCTTTGCCTTATGTTTCTTCATGCCATCCCTACACATCCAAACCATATCCCAGTACTCTTCCCAGGCCACATGTCCCTGCTTCCACTGGCCGTGCACTCCTTTTTTATTCCTCAGTTTGAGGAACAGGTCCATGCTCATCCAGAATCTATGTATTCAGAGAGAAAAAACAGTGAAGAAAGCAGAGCAGTGAGAAAGTCGTAGTGTCATTGTCCTGTTCTGGATTCCAAGCAGATTATGAGTCAGTCAAGGTCAGCAATTTAGTTCTTAAGAACAAAGATTTTGTGGTGATCCTGACTGAAGTCTCAAGACCATACCGTCCAGTTCATTAATAAGCATTCCCACTTAGATACTTCCCTCCTTTTTCCCTTTCTTAGATAAGTTTGTTTGTGAATTTCACTTGAAATATTTTGTCTTTCCCTTTGTATTGCAAAATACATATATAATTAACAATATCTCCAATTTTATATTTTTCTCTCTTTTCTTTTTACCTTATCTAGCTCTTTATGTACATTGCCTGAAAATGGATTTTTGTAAGCTTTTCAGCACTCAAAGGTCTCTTATTATCTGTCAGTTAATGTCTCTGATTTCTCTATTGATCTACTATCTTTTTTGTCTGCCTTTCATTTTTAAACTATCTCAAAGAATATCTATCCCTTTCTTTTACTGGTTAGACAACAATGAGAAAATTGTTCTCCAGAATAAGCACAATTGATGCCATTTTTTCCTTGTAATTGCTTATTTGATCTGTCAGTCATCCCACCAATTTCAAACACAGAAATAAAAGTTGGACTAGAGAAAAATAGAATGAGGGTGAGTACTCTTTAGCCTTCTACACAAGGCTATAAATACAAAGAGATTTCTGACTGTAACTTCTGTCATATCTTTGAATAATGCACTTTAAACACAACGGGTTTATGGATGATTTAGCAACTGAACAAAAAAAAGGCAGATTTGGTATATTAAAATGTTTAAAAGGCAAAAGTATCATTTTATGCAAAGAAAGAACAAGTCTATAAGGAAAAAGTTACAGGTATTTTAAAGGAGGGAAATATGTAAAAGGAAAACAGAAATTCCTGGTGTCTCAAATTAAGCAGATATCATATTATGGACATTTCCTTGGTCATTTTTCTGAAACAATTCCATGTTTTGCACTTAATTAAGTGCAGGTGTAGTTTTCATATGGCTTTCCATTTTCTGTAGATTATAAACTGACTGGGGCTGCAATAACAGTAGCAGAAACAGCTGTGTTAGAGCTCCAGTTCTGAAGGAAAAACAACTGTACATCAAAAAATAACACGTCTGATGACGATTGGCTCTACATATTTGAGCATGTATAGAAAAACTCTTCCAATTCAGGTGTGACTACACACCATCAAGTGTCAGTCAAAGAAGATGGGTAACATTTAAAGAGATAGAGGACAAAGGAAATAATTGTATTTTAAGTATCTGGTGCAATCATAACATGCACACCATGACACTATGTAACACTTATCATTCTTGTTCCCAATTTTCTTCTCTGTCATTTTGCTATTCTGTGTCATACCTGAAGTTACACTGTATGTTCCTTGGGGGCAAATCCTCTGTCTTAATTTATTTTGCAAGCTGCCAGCAGTCTTTAGGTGCTGTGTAATAATGAGCTGTATCTCGTTAGCTTGCAGATGTATTTTGATACAAGTAACAGAATGTGATTAGGTTGCTAATAAATTTAGTCAAAATCAGGGTTTTATTCCCCATTATTTCCTGTTACCTTCTCCTCTTTCTGTGTAAACCTGTGTGCACTTTTATGCAAATACTCCTTTGTTAGACCTCAATCCTGCATATTTGTTAAAACAGGATAGTTTCAGGGTATAACTGGACAGAATCTATTTCTTTTTTGTATTTCAGTGTGGCTTATGCTTAAAAGGAAACACAGGTGCTCAGTATCTCAAAGGATGTTCTCAGAAATTCAGCCTTTTTATGCTTAACTCGGGCAAAACTTAGGATGAAATCAGAGTGGCTACAGCCTGTAAGTCCATGAATATCTGCTGTTTCTAAAGTATCAGATCTCAGCTGATGGCTCAGTGGGAATTTACCTTATGTGGTACAGGATTTCTTCATCTCTCATTGGCTTCAATGACAATTGAAAGGTGCTCAGTGGATGACGGTGGGTAGCAGTAGAAATTTAAATGCCCAAATCACTGAGTATCTGATTATTAAGACTGAATAATAGTAGGTGTTATACCTGCCTAACAGTGGGATGTCCTCAAAAGGGGCAGTTGTGGTTTCTCTTCCCCTTTCTCTCATGGATCTCATGGAAAACAAGTGGTTTGGGGGCCTTTGTGGTATTTTTTTTTTTTAATATTGAAATTACAGAGTAACTTTGTATGTGATCACAAATTGAATAGACTGGATCTGAATATTAAATGAAGGATGGAAAAAGTGGGAACTAGTTGATAGCATCCTGTTCTTAGGTGTTCTTCAATATATTTTGAAACTGCACCCAATGATCGAAGAGATCTCACAAAGTTCTGATTTTTTATTTACTTAACAGCATATGGGAGGACTACTTTAGATAGAAATTATCAGCATGATGATGTTCTGACAGTTTTGTCAAATCACTGTTTGGCATTAGATTGGTTCACACACCTGGAAATTTCCTTTGCTGGTTTTTCCATACAGATTTTGGGTAATTCTAGATTTTCAAAAATTTGAAATAAATAAGCTTCAGTCTTGAGCCTTTTTGTAATCAATTTGCTCTCCTCTACAGATGGCACATTTTCTTCCTAGAAGCGTTGCTCTTTAAAAAGTAAATTTACTTGTTTGTGTGACAAAAGAGTTAGTGCACTTCCTTCCTTTATATTCAGATATACCCCAATACTAGTGGAATATATTATGCTACAATAAATGGAGAATATACTGTTTGATGGCCTAATTAACACAAATTAAATTGCATTCTGCAGTACACCAACTCTTTTGTACAACTGTATTATCTGCATCTTCCACTTTGAAAATGGTTATACAGATAAATTAAATCCAAAATCAGAAGGAATGATTATTATTGATACTCATTGGACTCAGTGACTTCAAGCCTGGATTCATTAGCAGATTTAATTTAGACATGCAAAAGTTATTTGTCACTCTGTTAGTCACCAAAATTCCCTTGGTAACCATTAGAGCAAAAGAGGAGCTGCCAGAAGGTTCAGTGTTTCCATCTTAAATACCCAAAGAGGAATCATAGACAACAAGCTCAGTCAACCCGTTTCAAGATGACTAAATTTAGGTGAAAAAATTGCCCTTCCTTTGTTAATCTATGTTTGTTTGAAAAAAGAAAAAAAAAGTCTTGAAGATTGATTTCAATGGAACAAGAACTGTGTCCAGTGAGCTAGATCGTTGAGCTGGGTTTTAAAATTTGTTTTAATTAGATATTAACTGATTCTCACTATCTGACTGTAGAACTCTGTAGTTAGTAGAAGTTTATCATTAGGAACTTCATCAAAGAGTTTCTAAAAATATAAATCAGTAATGTCGTCTGCTGTTAAAATTTGTAAGTTCCACTATAATATCCACAAAGCTAGTTGCGTAGAGTTTTCCCTATGCTGTACTATGCTAGTTATCCCTTATTAAATTATTGCTATCCCTTAGAGGCATGCTTGAAATACCTCCTACCTACTTATTTTTTCAATGTTATTTCTCATTGCTAATTACCTGGAAAGATGTAGATGACATCTGACCCAAATTTTTAAGAGTAAAAAAAGTGGTTTCCAATCTTTAAAAAGAAGCTTGTGCTTTTCTTCTGATTAACATGAGATTTTATGTTCTGTATGATGAGACAGCCTCGAAACAAGTATGAACCATTCTCAGACTCTTCATGGTTCAAACTGGAAGGCAAAGAAAAATAAAAGGAGCAAAGAATCAATTTTAAAAGTCATCTGCTTGCCATTTTGCCTACAGTTTATCCAGGGTCTGAAACAGCCCTCACAACTTAGAATAGTTTACAAGACAGTTTGCATGGTTGTGAATTTCTGAAGTGTAGTATAATCTGCTTTGCACTCCTCAGACCAAGTTCACCCAGTGATGTTCCTCACATGCCAAACAAGTCAACAGGTACTTGTAAGTCCAGTAGTCAGACAGAAACATCCTCTTCCTCCAGTTATTCCTGTAAGCGCAATTTCTTTTCTGTTTGCAAAGAGGTTAGAGGGTGTGATGAGACTTGGCTCCAAGAATACGTGGCAAAAGTAGATTTTTGCTCCATGAATGAAAGCCTCTATATCCAGAGCTGCAATTCAAACACTTCTTTGTCAGAAGATGAGGAGTTCATGATTCTCCATCCCTGTATCCAGACGAATCATAGAACTTTTGGTTTGGAAGGGACCTTAAATATCATCTAGTTCCAATGCCCCTGCTGTGGGCAGGGACAGCTTCCACTACACCAGGTTGCTCAAAGCCCCATCCAACCTGGCCTGGAAGACTTCCAGAGGTGGGGCATCCACAGCTGCTCTGGGCAACCTGTGCCAGTGCCTCACCATCCTCACAGCATAGAATTTCTTCGTGATATCTAAGTTAAATCTCCGTCTCTTAGTTTAGAGCCGTTTTCCCTTGCCCTATCGCTACATGCCCTCATAAACAGTTTTTCTCCAGCTCTTTTGTAGGTCCCCTTAAGGTACTGGAAGGTGCTCCAAGGTCTCCCTGCAGCCTTCTCTTTTCCAGGCTGAACAGCCCCAGCCCTCTTAGGCTGTTTTCACAGGACAGGGCTGCAGCCCTCTGATCATCTTTGTGGCCTCCTTTGGGCTCACTGGGAAGAGTACCAGCAGTATGAAAACGACAACTTTCTATTTCAGGAGCTTCTTATTTCTAGTACTTTGCCTTCAGAGTGCTGCAGACAATTCACTAAGTGCTCTAGGCAATGTTGATCAAGAAAGTTATGCAGAAATTAACCAGAACTCATAGTTTAAATCTTGCAAGTCTTAAATGGCTTGGTGTAGAGTGCCAGGGAATAGTGTTTTGTTGTTTTAGAAATTATGCTTTTTTTTCCAGTGAAAAGAGATCAGCAGTGTCTAAGTACACTTCAAAGATGTGCTGGATGATTAAGGACAAGAGATTGAAGTGAGAACTTTACGAGTGTATAATGTTGCTCTGTGCCATTATTAATGACAGCCTTTGAAAAACAGTCTTTAAGTAATAATATTTGTAAAAAATTTAAAAAATAATTATGTCGCTACTTTAAAATGATAAAATTTATAAATTGATGCAATACCAACTATGGTAATAAAAATACTTATTTTATTCTCAATATTTTAAAAAATTACTACTTTTTATAAAGTATTTTCAATTTATTCACTCATTTGAGAATAGATTCCTTCATTTTAAATTTTTAATTACCTACAATTTCTGTTTTTATCCTTGTTCTGGATGTTTTATTCCGTAGTTGACCAAAACACTCAGAAAAATATACCACCTTATCAAAAAAGGGTACTTTCTGTTTTCATGAAGGGGATGAAACTACTTTCTCTCATCTTCACTGGAGAGATTTACAGAGAATATTCCTAAAGAAATTGTATTTCTATAATCTGATTTGAACAGAAGTTACCTCAGCAACATTCTATTTTTCTTTCACTATCACTCAGTTTAGATCACCCATATAGGGTTTTATAGGTGGCATTATGGGGGGTTGGAGGTCAGTCATTATCACTAAAAAGACTCTAAAACTCTCTCAGGTTATTTTGCCAATACCTGCACTGCTCAGCATCCCTTGTGAATTGTGGGCTGGCCAGGGGACAGGGATCCTACAATGGGAAGAAGCTAAAGCAACACCCAATAGAGAGGCCCAGTGCTTACATATCCTTCTTACTCCCATCAGTCTTATCAGCGTTGTATTGGCATTCCAAAATTGTGGTCACCCAAATGTTGCTTGAATTGAATCATGAGATAATAGAAAGTAGCCCAAGATCAGAAAGGACAAACACATTCAGTGTTTTGAGCTGAGCCATCTGGCCTCAGAGCTGTAACTGATTTATTAGAAAACCCATTTTTGCCTGGGTAGGACCAAAGGCTGGTTGCAGGCCATGTAAACACCATATTGTTTAATTTATGACATGGCAGCTTATTAGTTTTTGGCAGATTTAGTAAGGTCTCTAAGTAAATAAATGAATACCTCTGATTAGTCAAGGAATTGAAAAGAGAAAGAAGAACATTACAGACTGCACTGAGTTTTCCTTTATTCATTTCCAGGCACCATTTAGTTCAGGGCAGGAGAGAAGTGAATTTTTTGAGAAGAATTAAAAAAGTGACAGAATCAGGATGTAAGCCTCAAACAATAAAGAGAGGTCACTTGGGGAAATGCCTAAGGTAGCCATTTTTTCCAGCTCAGTGAGAGATTTCTTCATACACATTGTTTTGAAGTTTACTGTTAAAAAAAATCAGTTTAATATTTATTTACATAGTCACATTTAGTGGTAGAAGTACTTATGACTGGAGCTACCTTATTGTTACTTTAATACGTATTGCAATAATTATATGAGTTGATATGTCCTAAACAAATGTATATCCTCTTCTGAGAAAAAATCCAAATGATACAAGTTAAATATATTAACACAGCATTTTACACATAGGTAGCTCATGCTGTATCATTTATTTCTGTGAGTTACAAATGACCTCGTAACTTATGAGTGATTGAGCAAAACAGAACTGGAAGTGACTTAGGAAAAATTATCCGTAGAAATAAATAGCATATACAGAGTCAGTCTGCTCTACCAGCTCTCTTTATGGATCACCACTTTTCATTGATGGACTGTAACATTTTTTATTAAGTGCTGAAGCATCGTTAGTGCTTTGGTTGAAGGGTGGTATTGCCAGTGGTTTCAAAAAAAGTAATAAGCAGGCATGTGAAGGTGAACGAAGGATTGTATTGTATTTTTTTACCCTTTCTCCTGAAACTATTACTGCTAACACAAGCAAAGATAGACAAGTTTGAAGAGAAAACAAATTGTTCGTAATTTTTTGCAAGTGTATTATCAAACAGCACAGAGATCCTGTTTCCCAAAATTTTCAGACAGCCCTCTATCAAATACAGAGGAAGTGGTAGACCCAGAGAAGAAGTTCATAATGAGTTTAGAAGAGTTTTTTCATCCTATTGGCTGTAGAATTTGCAAGGAAATGTAATAAAATTCCAGGTTCATTGCAGAGAGCTGAATTGTCATTGTGTAATCTCCCACTCCTACTCCTGGTCTTTTATTAATACCAAGGAGTTTCCAAATGAGGAGTTCACTCTGTCTTTACACAAGATAAATGAAGATAGCTCACTTGAAATATGGATCATCCTCTAAAGGAACTTTTCTTTGTATCTTGTTTATATAGGAACTATAGACAATTGAGTTTCAGAGTCTCAAGAGATGCAACAGAAGTGCAGCTCAAACTGGACTTCAGTACAATGCTCTGTGAAAATTGCTACTGCAAACTATGCACAAGGGGTGAGTGAACGTGGGTAGAGAGGTTAGCTTTATTTTAACCAGTTCAAGAACTGGGGGCGTGGATTGCTAAAAACAGAAGGGTTAAAAAAAAGGGAAAATTTATTAAAGCTGGAGAAAGTTGACTTATAGAGAGGCATGACAAAAATGAACTTGTTCTGCATGGCCTCCCAAAGAAGAAGTGACTTAATTATGATCTAGAAGTACCAAAAAAAAAAAAAAAGCAAAAAAAAAAAAAAAAAAAAAAAAAAAAGCTGTCTTTGGGGTCTATTTTGCATGAGAAAATATTTTGTTTAGGAATGACAGTCAAAGGCATTCTCTCATACATTGTAATATTTTCCATGTGTGGCAGCTTGTTTTTCAGTGGTTACAATATAAAAAAAAAAAAAAAAAAAAAAAAAAAAAAAAAAAAAAAAAAAAAAGCAAATAAAAGCTAAATGTCAAAAGATTATTTAAGCTAGCTAGCAGAAAAAAAAATTAAAACTTCTGGCTGGAAGCTGAAACCAAACAAATTCAAATGAGAAATAAAGCACAATTTCACTGCAGAAGTAGTATTTAACCTTCAGAGCAAAAAGCCAAGGGCAGCGTGACTCTTCATCTCTCTGCCTTCAAATCAAGAGCAGATATTTTTCTGTAAGATGTTAAACATAAACTACTAAGCCGAGTAGAATTGAAAATGAAATCTAATGGCCTATGACATACAGGGTCAGAATAGATGATCTAATGGATCCTTCCTGTCTTGAGCTATATGAAAAAGTTAATGGAGCTGAACTGTTTTACAGAGATGAAGAATCTGTCTTTCATGTCCATTACTCAGCACGTTTTTTCCTGTTTTTTTCAACTGGTTTGCATAAGTAGATTGTAGAAATGGTTTTCCTTTGAAGATCTTATTCCATTTATTACTGTACTGAAACACAGATGGCTATCT
Source organism: Corvus brachyrhynchos (assembly GCF_000691975.1). Classification (NCBI taxonomy): domain Eukaryota; kingdom Metazoa; phylum Chordata; class Aves; order Passeriformes; family Corvidae; genus Corvus; species Corvus brachyrhynchos. The sequence continues at coordinate 5,952,024 of NW_008236478.1, forward strand.
CCTCACATTGAATTTATTTTTCAAGAATATTTCAATTTTCTGAAAGTATTAGTACCACCCTCATCACTATCTAATGCCAAACAAATACGCTCGGCAGTAGGGTCTTTGCTCTCAATATGTTTTTGTGTCTCTAATTAATTCAGATCTAATCATTCACTACATCTTCATTCCCATATTTCTCCTTCTCTGCATCTCTGAGGTTTTTGGTAATTAGAGGGTTGGAATTATGAATTCAGATAGTCTTTTGGGGTTTTTTTACCTTCTTTTTCTTGCCTCATCTTTAAGCAGAATTTTATTCTCACCTCTCTTCTTGCCCTAGAGGTCTCTACAACATCCCTAGTGCTGTCCTTATTATTTTTTCTATCTAGTAGCTTAATCCCAGATTGATTCATTATATTATGGTTATTCTCCAGTCATTTCTCTGAGGCTCACTATAGCAATTTTTCAGATCTGATTTTTCTCTTGATTCACACAGCTCTACTTTCCCCTCAGTCTCTTTCATGTTTTTGTCTTCCAGAAAGTCTGGAAGCCCTGTGTTTAGAATTAATATACTTTCTTGGGAATAAATCATGTTTCTCATGTAAGTACCACACTGCCATGCATTTGATTACCAGATGTTCATATTTGGAATATCATATTTCTGTAATGGCATCTCCAGAAACAGTATCCTGGTTACACACTGGATGTAGAGGCACCCCAAGAATATTTCATAACTCTGCTCATGGAAGATTATACTAAAATGTCTTTTATAGATTAGTTACATGTTGAATCAGCTGTCCCATTGTTAAGGAAGTCCTTTCTAAATATGGTTGGTTCTATTAGTTCTAAGCCTCAAGTCTTAATGCTACAGCTTAAGTAATTACGCAGTCTTTTTCTTTGTATGATAGTATGTCTAAAAAAGGGGGACTTGTTGTGACTATTCTGGTCAAGATCTGAACTTTATGACGTACAGTGGGAATTCTAGTTATGAGTAGATGAATTTTCCATGAGTCACAGAACTAATGAGTCCTTTTAATTCAGTATCATAACTTTAATAGCGGGCAGTGTCAGAAGTTTGGTTGGAGAGTGAAACAGTTGTTCAAAAGGGAATTTTTTTTAAAACTTGTGAAGCACTGACTTACTTTTCAACATGAAGCTTATCTACTATTTATAAAGTAATATTTCTCTTTTTGAGTCATTCTCTAACTTCTCCTAATGCCTTTTAGAAAAAGGATATTCCATTAATTGTATTCATCTTTGAAGTTTATGTAGAATGTAAGAACTGACATACATATCTCAAGCCCAAGTATATTAAAATTATTTCCTGTCTCCAAGAGTTTAGCAGGTATACCACTCCCCCAAAATCTATTTATTCTATATGACATGAGGAATTTTTTAATGATTTTTTACTGATTTTTCCTTACTGAAAACTCAATTATTTAAAATTGTAGCAGATTTAATTCTACTTATACTCTTCTCTACAGCTGAATAATTTCAAAGCCTTGGTTCTCTGAGGTTTTAGGTTATATGTACTTTTAACATTTCTATCAATTGGCAAACTTACTTGTAAATGTGTATTAGGGATGAAAAATTTCGTAGCTAAGGCTTTCAAATAGTAAAACCTTTAACAGCATGGCAGCTTGGCTCTGGGGTAGAATTTGGATGAGCTGACTTAGAGAAATGACATTTCTAAGAAATTATTTGTTCTGGTCCTTCTTTTAGAATGTTTGGAATTGAAGAAAATTTTACCTTGTAAACTGACTGTCAAGTAGAAAGTAAACTGTAGATAAACTTTAGATGTGAGCTGGACCATTGTGGTTTCCTTTTAACGGCTAACACTTCATCAGTATCTTGCTTGTTATCAGTTAAATGGCTAACACTAGAACCTGGGGGGGAAGAAGACATCATTTTCCTGCCTCTAATATTGAAACTGCTTTCACTGTGCAGGATTTTAGATAGTGGGCTTCTTTTAATTTTTACTAAAATGTCTACTGGTTTTGACATTTTATCCAAAATAAGGTCGTATACTAAAATGCTGGGGGAAATAGGTCTTGGTGGAAATGTTTTTGTGGAAATAGAAATAAATGTTGAATTAAAAATTACAATGTTAAGGAAAACTGTATACCTCTCAGAAAACACTGGCAACATGGACAGTTTTAATTAATTTAATTTGGGAGGGTGAGGGGGTAGTATTAGAGTGAAAACCCTGAAAATCCTTACATATATAGCGGCCATAGAGACAGAAAAAAAGTTACAAACCTTCAAAGTTCACCTAGACAAACATACTTGTTGGATGATGCAATCTAAGCTTATCTTGTTTCTCAGTGTTTTTGATACAACTGTAAATCTGAGAGGCTCAGGTATGCATGATACTCCGGTTGTTAAACACCATTTGCTTGGAAAACAATGTGGGAAATGTGCTAATTCCGTTGATAAGAAATAACACCAAAACCTGAAATCCTATATAAGGTGCTTATTCTCCAGTCATTTGTGTATGTAATTGTAAACATAAAGCAATGGTGAAATTATGCAGTGAAATATATGCTTAAAAGGAAACTCCACTGAACATTTACTAATAATTCTTAGCATTTGTTTTATTTTCTTAGTTATATTGGCTATCAAGATGATATTTTTACAGAATTGTGTGTCACATCCACGGGATCTTACTCCTTTTTGGTAACATTTTTCTTCTAGCTATCTCTTGGCTTTTTTTCCCAGGTGCACTACTTTGCATTTATCTCTACAAAATTTTTTCCACTGTAGGAGTTTGCAGTCAACTCATTCTTCCACAAATCAGAGCAGTTCATGACTGTGAAGGCTCAATATTTGAAGCATGTGCTAGAAGAGTTTGCTTAGGAGTACAATTGTCTGGGAGAGTAGTAGAGTTCAGAGGCAGCTACTTTCTGCAGTAGGTTTTCCATCTCTGCCAATGGGCAGTCATACAGATTTTATATTTACTTTGGAGCAGTAACACTTGAAATGGAGTAAGTACCATGGGAATGCAGATGCAGAGCCTGAGATTCTGCATTTTTTTTCTTTTTTAATTTAAAAAAACATACATGAAAAGTACTATTTTCAGCATTTTCTTTTCATTTATAGCAATTCTTCACCAGGATAATAAATACCAAATTATTTACTTCAGAGGATTGAGAGGATTACTTAGTTAATGTTTAAAAAGCACTTTGAAGATAAAAAGCACTATTGAGCTGCTTAAGACTTACTGAATAGTTAATTATCTAAAGGTCCCATTTTTCCCCCTACAGGTTATTTCTACATAGGGGAGAGTAAACTCTGAGCTCCATACCATGACTTTCAAAGCCAGGCGTTTTAAATCTTATTGGTTTCAAAATTTGGGGGTTTTTTCCAGTGGCCTGAATCTGATTCTTTTGAAGTCAATGGCAAAAGTCCAACACTGAAAAAAAGTCCACTAGAGCATAATGTAGCTGTTCAGAATAAACAAGTTGAAACTATGGTTAGAGCCTGTATCCATATTTACATTTTGTCTTAGTGTGTATATATGTGTATGTATAGATACACATATACACTCACATGTGCATAGGTAGGTATATGGACACACAGCGGATTGTGGGCAAATGAGATATGTTTTTAATTTGGGACTTTAAGCATGTGGGACTAATTTCTTCATGAAAAGAAGTTTTTAGAGGGACACACTGACCTTGCTGTGAACTTTCATGGGCAAAATGGATCTCATTGCAACATCTGAACACAAAAGATGTATTCTTTTATAACAGGGGTAGGACAATATTAAGAAGTCTCCATAGATGCCTGTTCTCTGGACCACTCACAGCTGACACAGATACCTCATACAAAGAAATGGAGATGAAGGAAACAGTTTTTGAACTCAATATTCGGAGTCAGCCCTTGTCCATGACAGACTCATTGAAGGTAATTACTAGTCATTCTTCCTTCAGTCTCTTAGCTGTTAGAGCTACCATAAGCAATCAGTGTAAGGTAAATGTTACTCTCTGCTGAGGACAGGAATCTCCCTTTGAACTAGGTAGTCTGGAAAAAACTGTTGCACGCAAATCAGGTCTTGGCTGTAGAAGACATCAGTCCCCCAAACACCAATGCATATATTTAATTTTGCAAATATTAAATACCTCTTGATTCTGATATGACTGATGAGGACTTAGATGTTAAGTATTTCTTAATACTTGCATAATTACAGCCTAAACTTATCAATACATGCCATTTGAGAAAAAGTTGCGAGTTATATATTTAACTGAAGTTCATAATTGATTGCTCCCTAAGACAAAGAACAGTATGTCAACCTGAACTCATTTAAGTTTGACCTTTTAATGTGCTACAGCAGCATACTATCTTATGATTTTAGCTGTGTTGGCTCTTAAATCAGGGTCTAGATGTAAAAGGTCATACTGAATTCTTGAGCTGAATTTTTAACAAGGACAACTCTTAAGTTTTTTGTGATTAATACCAAGAACACGTAGGGATCATTAGAGGAAAGAGTAAAAGAGTGAGAAGAAATTTGATTAGCAAATTGCTTTCTGTATCCCCTATTCTGTTTGCAAACATACACTAATTGGGTGACATGAAGCACAGCTAAAGAAGTTATGGATAAAACACAATGCTATGAAAAAAAAAAAAAGAGTTGATCTTGCTAGTGTGTAAATCTTCATTTAAAAAAATAATGTTTGGCCCACATGTGTCAGACATTTCCAAAGTGCAGAGGTATAAGTTTATGACTTTCTGCTTCTAAAATATTCCTCTCCCACAGGATCTCATGAAATATGTGTATGTTTACAGGAAATTGTGGAAATAGTGAGTCATCTTTTCAATAATTAACACAGGATAATTTCTTGAAAAACAAGATCAGCAGGGTTTTTTTATCCTGATTACAAAGAATTCTGGTTAGCTATTTTTTTTGGATATGCTCAAAACAAGGAAAATTTTCAAAGTAGTATCTAAGTGACATTTGCTCTTTGGCAATACACCTTTACCACCAGTTGCTCCAGTTCTCTAAACTGTAGCTGTGTATCTGTCAATAGAATCTTTTAAAACTTCATTTTCTCACTGATGTTCTATTTTCCAAATACTTTTGTATGTAAAAGTCGCAAGATGCTCCTAACACATGGAAATAGCTCAGGTTTCTCCAGTTCAGTAGGGTATGGTGTTTTTCATAAATATGATTGGAGCAATTGAAGGCAAGTGTTGGTCAATGGCTTCTAAAAAGTGATCGGAACCTAAATTGTCCATTTTATCCTTAAACACTGCAAAAAGTTATGGAATGATGTCACACTAAATATTATGACTTTGCTGAGTTCAGTGTAAGTAGACAGAGCAACAAATAGGCTGTGTCAGAAAAATTTCACACACATACACACTACTAACCGACCCTAGTAACCAGCTCAGTGAGTCAGCACGGTGAAGTCCGGGGTTATGTGACACTCTGATCAGTCTCTGTGCCAAGCCCTTGGGCAGAGGCTCAGCACCAATTCATAAGCAGTTCCACCTCAGGCACTCTGCTTCTACACTTGGCTGTCCACATAGTAACATTCTCCTCAACCCTAGCCTCTAGTACCAAGAGTCCTTATAGCCAAATATTGATGCAATCAGCTCTCAGCATGCCCTTCCATCAGTTTCAGGTACCATTCTCTGTCAGTTTTGATCCATGGTCCACACCAAGGCTCAGATCCTCTTTGTGTGTCAGATGTGGCTCATTATTCTCAGGCCTTGTTTGCAGTGTCCTCTTGACCATGGCTCATTATAGTGAGTCATTCAGGCCTTGGTTAAGGCAAAGCCATGATGTTGCCATGTGAAATGAAGGACATTTTCTATAGCCCTCCACTCAAAGTAAGCATTTATTCCTGTCAGATGGTAGTTTGTGAAATTCTGGGATGGTTTTCTTCTTCATGTTTCTGCATACTAAATCTAAGAGCTGCCTGTGGATGGTCTAGTCCATGATGTAAATTACAAGACCTATTTGGGTTCCTCCAGTTCACATCTGAAACCAGAGCTCCAGGGGGAACAGGAATAACGTATGAGCAATATAGAGGGGATGTAATTTTTCCTTGGCTGCATCTCCTGTTGCAGGAACTGCAAGAAGAAAGGGTATAGAGTCACCAGAACACATAAAATGGAACCCCAGGATATTGTTACAATGATGTAGAAATATAATGAACTCTTTCAAGTATTTCTTATAGGCAGCCCTGTAGAACCTAATGTTATTTTCATAATGAAGAAAATTCAGGAGCTTTATTGCTAAAAAATAGAGCAAGTTCTTGCAAACAGGACATGATGTCCAGCGTAATGAGTATGCTAAATGAATAGCCACAGGATACAGAAATTGTTCTACAAGTCTTCTCCATTAATCTTTTAAGAAAATGAGAATCTGCTACAGCATTGGAATTTTGTTTTGGTACTTTCTAATTTAAAGCTTATTGTAGTCTTCATTTCATTTGGAGCCTGCAAATGGTAGCTAATGAAATTTGACCTCACAGAGAGAGAGTAAAATAAATAATATCCGTACTCATCAATTAAAAAAGCAAAACCTATCAGCACACATTTCAAATGTACGTAAAGAATACATTTCTGAACTGCAGAAGTATTTTAAATTCATGCAGTGACCTGTATGACCTTTTTATCAACATACCCCATATGAATAATGCAGCCATCCCAAATCCATGCCATTAAAAATTGTAATAGTTGTCTGACATGCACAAGCAATGTTACACCAGGGAACTATTTGGCCCAGAGCATTCCATTAAAAGTGAGTTTCAAATGTATATGTTAAAATGAAACATCAGCTATAATGAAAAAGGAAGCAGAACAGAGTGGGCTTTGGGTATTAGTGTGCATTTTCTTTTAGAAAAAATTTTGCCGTGCTTGTACCATACCTAATGCCATTCTGTATTTGAAGTAAAATCAATCCAAGTTTTATTTTGCTTTTAAAATTCTCCTATGAAATATATAAGGCAATCAATGTGCTGTGCTCTAGAGAGATGGTAGTATTATTTGAGTTGCTATTGCTATTTAATATTTAGTTTTCAATAAAGTGTTGACTATAGTCCATTGTATTAGCTACCATACAAGTACTGAGGAAAATGTGGCCCCCAATCTAAAGTTCAGCATTTCTGTTTGAATTATGAAGCTTTGGTAAGATTAGAAAGAGACAGGTAAAACACAATAGAGAGGACTGGTTATTATTTGTTCCTCATATATTATCCTGAACATTCAGAGATTGATCAGTCCACCATCTTCGCATTCTTGTGTCAGTTCATGTAACAGGATGCCAAACCTTAGGATACCTAAGAAAGCATCCTGTTGCAATTAGTGGGGTTTTTTTAAGTGATTCTAAAGACCTTTGACACTACACAGTAGAGTACTGGACATTACACAGCTTTGAAGGATTTTCTTCCTAACACTGCAGAGTTCAGGCCTTCCCTTTAGCAGCGAGGAATTCAGTCATGGTGAGAAGAAGACTGAAAAACTGTTTCTGAGTTTTCTATCAAGCACACAATCTATCTCCACAGACATCCTTGACATGACAAGTGTATTCCAAAGTGTATCAGAGGTAAAGCAACAGTGGATCAATGATAGGAGAAGGTCATTTAAGACTTTAAAAATCCTGAACACACTCTGGGTTGACCGAAGGCTGCAGGTGAAAGTTCTTTTAGTGTATTTATGTAACTTTAGTGGGGCTACTAGTGAGGAAAGTGGTTTTCCCTGACGCCAGAAGCACATGAAAATGTTAAAGCTTCTGTGAAAGTACTGGGAGGTAGACTTATTCCCATAAGACAATACATGTAGCCTTTGGATTCCTACATCTATAAAGCCATTGTGGAGAAAATGTACACTGGCATACCTATATTTATGCACTGCTCCCCACTGTAAGGTGTTTTTTAATAGGAAGCAGCCAATGCTTCAACACTTGCCAGCTTTCAGGACATTTGTGTTAGAGTTGATGTCTTTGTTCATGTCCTGTGATTACTTTTATGCAACCTCACAGTTGTATGTTAAGACTAAATTTTTAGTCCACTTGTTCGGCATTGACTAAAACAAAATTATTTTTCATTTTCCTGCTTCATTCTTCAAACTGGAACATAATAAACAATTTCTTAGGATTCTGAGAGAAAAGGGCAGATTTTGTATAACAGAACAACACAAATTTTTAATATTTCAGATTAATGTGGTAAACATCAGATTTCAGCCTATAGTTAATTCTGTAACAAAGTGGTAAACAGGGATTTGGAAGAGAAGTACTGAGAGGTCTGTTACTAACATTTTAATAGTGTTGAATTTTCCATCATATGTAATTACTGTATTTGCAAGAGCATTTCCCAACACAGAGAAGGGCTATGCTTAGTAAGAGCCAGCCTGTTACAGTGCCTCATTTTTCAGCATTCCT
>NW_008236478.1:5960493-5965420 GCF_000691975.1 Corvus brachyrhynchos
AAAAGAAAAATGTAATTACTAATTTCTATATATAAGTCCACTCATTGTCATGTGGGATGGGTGCATGTTTGTCTCATGCATGTTTATCACGTAGCAATTACTGAGGCACAAAAGAAAAGTGACGTTTTCATTGTGCTGCAGTCCTGAAACTGCATGGAACATGAAGCAAAAAACCTGCTCTCAAATTTACATGTCAGTGCTTACTGTTGAAAGAACGATATCACGATTTAATATAGCAAGTGCTTAATTATTTCTGTGTAACATTTCCCCACATTTAATATTACTGTCTGTCTGGAGTGGCTGTTGACCTAGTTTTCAATTAATTGCAGTGAGAATAAAAAAATGCCTTTAAAGCAGTGATTTTTTTTCCACTGGATTACCCATGACAACTGAAATGGTGAATTCATAACTGATAAACTTTGTTGCCACCATCAATAGTGAACTTGACATTATTACACAAAATCTTACAAAACACTAATGGCATCAGAAAATATACAGAATGTGGAGAATATTCTGTGATTCTGTGAACAACCAGTATGCCTCTCCAGTAGATAGCATTTTAATATTTCTTTGAATATTTCACATAGGTTTAATCTTTGTTCAAAATTTAACTGCTGGAGTAGAACAAAAAGAAGACAACATGGTAGTGACAATGTCCCTTTCATATAACAAGCTTTGGTTCAATTCTTCAGTTATCTTTTATTTTAACTCATTTATCTTAATCTTATTTATCTTAACTCCCACTGAAACCCAGGAGAATCTAAATTCCTCTGTAAATATGATGCCTAGAAGTCAGAACCCTACTCAAAAAACCTAAAACTGAGGTTCTCTGCTGCCTGAGGGGATTCAAGCCCAGTATTCTCAGAGACTGAGCTGGTCCTGCCTACATCCAGAGTCAAAATACCACTCTCCCATATATAGAATTTTGCTACCATCAGATGATATAATGATTTTATAACTGTATTTGTTTCATCAATTTTATTATGGATTCAAGGATTTTAATGCTAATAAGACACACAGATGGAAACTAAAGTCAACAGATGGTAAATACTCCCAAGTACCTGTGACCTCTCTGTTGTGCATCCAAGCATAATTCCTTCTACTTTTTTTTACTTTTTTTAATGTTTTTACTTTTTTCCCCAGAAACACCTCTCAAAGTAAACATTAAAAGAACAAATGGCTAGCAATTAGGTTGTTGCTGACACGTCAGAATACAAGATGACTGCGTATAATTTAAATAGCATGCAAACTGTAACTTACAACATTAGAGACATTTAGTGTATGATTTTTTTCAGCACTGTAATAGCTATGGACTGTATTCAGCACTTGCTGGTAAAATTAGCCTCAGCTAACTGTATGTTATTTGTCTGTCTCTATTTCATTATTCACCACCATTTTTTGTTGATATCTACACTGTTAGCACCGTGTGAATCACCTTAAAGCAATTTAATCAGCCAAGTTCTCCTGTCATTTAATCCTGGTAAATTTAGGCTGCCCTGGTATTAAGTGAATGCATAATGTAGCTCAATGGATGAAAATTAAAGGAGATCATGTTGTTATACAAATTTCACTCTTATTATTTGGATTTCAAGTTGGTTGTGCTTTAGTAGGTTTTCCATCCTGCATAGCTCACTTTGGTGACAAGGGGTAACAATGGCCATAGTAGCTGTTAGTGTGATACAACTCACAGATACCACCCTCTGCTGTCAGACCAGTTATTATTCCCCATAAAAACTACTTTTAGTATGCAAGTCAAGCTTGACAATATTGTCATGGTCGGCCATGGACATATGCAAATACGTAAGAAATAGTCTGGATTTTTATTAAAAAAAAAAAAAAATCTGTATTTTTCTTTTTATTCACAGTGTTTTCCATACTGCTGGATAACAGAAGGGCAGAAGACAGAAATATATGAGAAGATCAAGGAAGATGCAACATGGGGTAGAATTCTGTAAAATTATAAGGTCTCATATGATTAAACTTGTATGTAAGAATTTATTCGCTAATGTGAGAGGTTTCTGTGAATTTGTTTCCAAAAGCTCTCAGTCAGCTTTTGGCATTAGGCAGAGAACCAGCACCTTCACTGCATTTTTGTGATCACATATCAGGGCCCAGGATATTAAAGCAATTTTGTAGGGCTTGCCAGTATCTTTAGGAACTCACTTCTGATAGTTTTTTGTAAACAGGAGAGAAAACTATCCGTCTAATTTATTTTCACGTCAGTCTTTTTTGCACAGATAATCCTCTCTGCTTAAGGTTTTTGTGATTTTTCTTTTTAATAGTTAATCTTAGCCCTTCTGACCTCTCTGCTCCATATAAATACAAGTGCAAGACTTAATGTTTATTTTCATGACAGGAAGGGCAGAATTCTCTTCACTTAAGAGTGATGATTTTTACCTCTATGCCTTAACATGCATTAGCAAAGAAAATAATGTTTAGAAGGAGAAAAAAGAATGAGGAAGATCTGTATTATGCTATTGATTCTTCAGCTCCAGATGGTACAATACTGCAAATCATGCTAACTCAGATGACAAATCTCAAAAGGAAGCATTTCCTTACCAGTTATGCCTTTTTATAATGCCACAGAGACAGATGTGATGCATACCAAGAACAAGGGCACAGGCCACAGAAACTGGAGTCACAAGTAGATATTATCCATAATTTCCTCAGGTATCCTCACAGTTTACTAGGAAGTCATTATGTAGCTAGAAGCAGAAAGGCACTTGCTTCTCCCCAGTGCCTTTTCTGTTTGACAGTTCCTAGAAGGGGAAATCTGGTGTCTCTGAATAACACATCTAGGATAAGGTTTATTGCAGTTATCCATGAGCACTATCAAAATACAAGATATCTGTAGTTTCGAAAGATGTATTGCATGTAGAAGCTGATTTGTATCTTACGCACATAAATTTAAAGATAAATGATGCTTCTCCCCTATGTGGAAAAGACTTTGGAAACTTTGGAGCTGCAGTTACTGGAGCTGCCATCCTTCACTCTGAAGGCAGCTAAATGAAGTCACATGTCTAACAATACAGATATACTGCTGAGAAGCAGCCAGAGTGAGAAGATAGTTTGCTGACAGGAAATGAATAGCAGGAGAAGGGTAAAAAATCCCAGGCTGCACTAATGGTCCTCAAATAATCTTGTGTGAAGCAGAAACACTGTAAGTTAGAATTTTGAACTTTGAGGTTTTTTAGCTGTACAATATTAGAAAACTTTAGAGCATTTTGTGGAAAGCAATAGAGGTGTTCCATAACTGATCTTTTAAAAAAAATTATAACGTTGGATTCTTCTTACACAAAATGCTTCAGATTTTATATCCACACTTTTACATTTTATATTTTGAAATTTCAATTCAACAAAACCAAGTAATATCAAAACAGCCAAGTATTTTAAACATTATGTATATCAAAATCAAAACGCATTTTTGTCTCTGAAAAGAGCACATTTGGGGAAGGATAAAAATGCAAATATTTTCATCAGTTTTTCCCAGAATTGAGAGAAAAAGTATTTTTTATGTCTGCATAGACACAGTCTTATTCCAGTCTTATGTGTTTATGTGACCAGATCAGCTTTGGAGGTTATAATGTTGTCAGAATATATATACTCACACAGAATACTTGAGCACCAATATATATAACTGCCATGACTTTATCATCAGATACCTTTTCTACTCTTTCCACCATATACAGATTTTTATCAGAAGATTTTTTATTCTTTTTTAGTCCATTGGTAGAAGTACTGAGTAGCTTCAGGATTTATACTGACATCAAGAATGTCATCAGAAAGGTGTTTTTCTAGTCCTTCAATTAGTAACTTTTTTCTATTTAGTGTAAGTGCATCTGTTCAGTTATTTTTATCAAATTCTGTTGAAGAATGAAATCACTTTGACAAGACAGAATATATTGTACATTTGCTACCTCATCTCTAGCAATTCCACATTTTTTATGTGAAAATGTCTTCTTTTCCCTCCTAATATGATACAATCTAATATATAATGTAATACAATTAAAATACCATCCCTATTTTCCTTTGTTCAGCCATACATTTTCCTAATGTCTTATCATTAAACTCCAAGTTGGTTTCTACTGCTAGTAAACATTTTCTTTTCCTATTTCTGATATATTGACTTACATTAAAAATTGCTGCTTTCAGGTACCATGAACTTTCATCAAAACTGAAGCCATAATTAAAGGAACTATTTCTGTGTTGATTATTTTGGCCTTCCACTATCTTATGTTACGGATCTTGTAATTTAATAAATTTTCACTGACTTGTTCTGTGTAGTCGCTTCATGAATAATTTCCAGCATCTTAGGAAAGTTGCCACCAAGGATGTAAAAGCATGGATTAGACAGCCTTCTTTCCCACATCAACCCTGCCCAACACAGCGTGGTTTCTCTGTCACATGGCAGGGGAGAAGCTGCATCCTGTTCTTTGTCTTGTTTTTAATAAAACCAGATGATGATAATTATTCCCCAGGCAACCATTTGATTACTATCTTGAGAGTAATCCATTTTAATCCATTATTTTGAGGGCCAAAATGGTTACGTGTTGGGTAAAGTTTTGTTGGTTTTTGTTTGTTTGTTTGTGGTGTTTGTTGTTGTTTGTTTGTTTTAAATATTTTGTTTTAAATATTTCTTTATCACCACATACACAAAACTTCAAATGTATAGCTTCTATGTTATGTAAAAACAGTTTTTCTTCCGTATTGGAACACATTATTGACATGCATTTTGAAAGAAACTCATCTGACTTTCTGATCTGATAGTCTGTAACAGATTCCTACTTTGGCATTGTTAACATTTTCATCTAGATGCATGCAAAGCCTGTACTTCTGATTTACCAGGACTTCTAAAAGAGAGAGATGTAGAACGCTGAATACATACAACATCTTTTAAGTGGTCTATCTTTTTTCAATATGCAATAAG
>NW_008236478.1:5965498-5997315 GCF_000691975.1 Corvus brachyrhynchos
AGAATTTCTCATTCCTTTTATTATGGAGTTATTGTGAATTCTCTTAGGATTTGTATATAAGTGACTGAAAAAGGTGGTCTTTTACTTTGTGGGTTTTGGGATTTTTTCACATCAGTTCAGTTTATTGATGAGGGTGCAGATTTAAATCTAGTACAGTGATAACCAAGCTAGCTGTAAACGAGCTATCTTGGGTGTCAACAGCTACTAAGTTGCTGCAGCATAAAATTCAGCTTAGGCTAGTATACTCAGATATTGTCTGAGCTCACCTGAAATTGGGATTGTATTCTGTTTGCCTCCTTACTTCATAACATTGCTTATTTAGTTCCCTCTAATCTGGTTGAATCATCTCACAAGAATGTGACCCACAAACTTGTTCTTTCTGCTTCACACTAGTTTCCCAATTAACAGTAAAATTTCCATACTTTCACTGCTAGAAAATCTTTCCCAATGTGGAATACATATCCTCTCCCCTTCATGATGTAATTTTCAAAGACATTTCAATTACTTATAGTTCAGATCAGTTCAGAAACCTCTGAAGATGGGGATTCCCAGCACTGATAGGTCACTAAAACAGTGAAAGGGACCAGGGTTTATGAAACAATGCAACAATGCATTGATGTGCAGTGATATTTGGAAATCATGCACTAACCTTTTAAAAAATGTACACAGGGCTTAAAACAAAACAAGCAAAAAATCTAAAGTCTCTCACACTTAGACCTTCTCTTGAAATGTATATCACATTTTTCCTGTTACAACATTCACTTCCAAAGCTCTCTAACGGCTTCATTCTCATTTTAAACAAGAGGGACAGATGGTACTTGCCCTGAGGCCAAACATACCTTCTATGTCTTGTCACTTCTTTGGTTTTAATGTGCCTTTTAAGAGAATGATACCTTTTTCAAAGCAGCAGCAAAGACATTAATGCATTTTTCAAAGCCCCTCAGTTCCTGTAATTTACCCTTTGCTTTTCACTATCTTTATGGGTAGACTGATGGTCAATGTGCCCACTTCATGGCGATCTCTTTCACTTTTCATTCACATCTCATTAGTAGGGTAGGAAAGGCAGTGAATTTGTTTTCTCAGTGTAGTTGAAATAATTATCAACCTACTCTGATGCCAAAAATAAGTGAAGCAATTCAGAATCAATTATGTTGCAGAAGACTTCTGAGATCATCAAGTCACACCTATGACTGAACGTCACCTTGTCAATTAGACCATGGCATTATGTGACATGTCCGGTCTCAAACACCTCCAGGGGCAGTGACTCCGCACCTCCCCAGCTGTCCATTCCAATGTTTAATCACCCTTTCTGTGATGAAATTCCTAAATTCCTCCTGCTGTCCACCTAAATCTCCCCTGGCGCAGCTTGAGGCCATTTTTCCTCATCCTATCATTAGTTGCCTGGGAGAAGAGGCCAACTCTGCAAAAGGAACTCTCATATTCTGACAAGAACCATAAAAAATAATATTTGGTATGTTCTGTTTACTTTGTTGTGCAATTAAGACCATACAGGATGGCAAATGGAAACTGATCTCAAACAGCACTTGATATTCCTCATTCATAATTATTTCATTGTTCTGAAAACTTCATTATCTTCCTATCAATCCTCCAGCCCTATGCATCAAGTTTTACAGGGTATCCTCAGGTACAGTTCAGAGTTTCAGCTGCAATTGCTCTGGTGTTGTCTGCAGTGTCCAGTTCTAAGATAGTCCATGTCTGCTATCATATTTTCAGCCAGTGCCATCATGTTAGGGTTGTAATCGTCTTTGGTGGGCTTTCATTGTCCACAGCCAGTCTCTCCTCTCGCTATGGGCCTGTATTAGAAAAACTGAGTTATTCTAATACAAAGAAATACCTTGGAAACAAAACAGAGAAATATCTGTGGTCAAATACTACAAAAGCTTATTTGACCAGTACTGCATATTCTCAATCAAAAAACTGTTTTCACTCTGAAGACCTACCAGTTTACCAGACAAGCAAATGAAGGCAGTGGATTAATTTATTATTCGTACAATGGTTTATGCTAATTTAAATCCACTTTATTGGTGCCCTTTGCTCAAGTTCAGAGGAGAAATAAAAAGTTTTGAAGAATAATGATTAGTTTCTTATATTATCTGTTTCTCTTTAGAGTTCTAGTAAGCCAAAGTAAAAGATGTTATTGAAATAAAGCTCAATCAGAAGAAAGCATTGGATTGCCTTGCCCTGTCCAGGTAGATAAAGGGCCCTGGAGATCTTGCAACACCAAGTTCACCAAGGTGAGTTTAGTTCTGTGGCATTTTTCTCTGGACTAAACTTGATTGGCTCTTGAGGCAACATATTTTTGTATTTTAAAGCATTTAGAACTTTTTTTAGATACTTGGGAATGCATGATTTTTAACTCTACTATTGTTTTTTAAGACCCTCAAAGGTCACATCTATTTTGCAGTCAGAGCAACTCTGCAGGGAATCTTATCTCTGACATATGCCAAATTTTGCAGAATCTCAGCCATCTAATTGCACATCATGTACAGTGACTTTTAAGGAGTGTTTTTAGAGCTTCAAGACTGCTATTAACCTTTAAAAAGTACTCAATCCATTTGTTGTGTCACTGCCTATCACCTGTTTAATTTTGGTCGTGTATGATTGTTAAGTTAGAAATTACATATAAAAAAAGAAACAACCAACAAACACCAAAACACCAAACAAACAAAAAAACCACCAACACAACCCCCCTGCTTGACTAATTCCTTTGTGTGGTCAGAAAAATCTGCACCACCCATATTCAGGTGAATATTGAGGAGAATATCTCCTCTCTAAACAATCATGTTTTATGGCTCATACAAGGCACATCTCTGGCTTAATTGCAATGCCATCTTTTACGTGAATTTCAAAGATATTAGCCCCTTCATGTAGTATTTCTTTAGAAACCTCTTGCATGGCCTCTTCTAGTGCTGAATATTAACTTGTAGGACCAAATTTTATATGAAGATTCAAGCTATCATATTGATTTTGTCTCTGTGTATAAAGTGCTGAAATATACATTTAGTTCTGAAGAATCTTCACTGGGACTAAAAGGAGTACACAGTAGATATTGAAATTCAATGGCAACTGAGTTCTTCATTCACAGAATTATATGTAAAGGTCTCTGCCAGTATCTTTCCTGTGCTTTTGATAAATTCAGGAATTGAACTTCAAAATGTGACAAGGTCTTATTACCGCAATTTATACTTTTAGGAAAATTAAACATGCACATAAATTTTATTTGTATAAAATAATAACAAGGAGTTGATAAACTACTACATTTTCCAACTTGTTTAAACTGGCTTCCTTTTTGCCCAGTTTCTGCAAAACTGAAATTACTGTAGATTTCAAACATTGAATCATTCCTCTTTATACTAGAGGTCAGTGCTTGAGACAGATTCCTTAACCTAAAACTTGCCTATCAAAAATTATAGACTCCTCCAAATTCATGAAATCAAGAAAAGTTTACATGGAATATGATTGAAAAAACTGAGCCCAGCCACAATATGAAGACTTTGTATTTAAAACAAAGGAAAGATGGATGTATCATTTGGGTTACTCGTACCCCAAACAACTCAACAGAAACATCTGCCAGAATTAGCATCTAAGAAACTTGCATGGCTCAAATAAGAATGTTTTATCTACATTAATGTTTCCTTAGCTTTGTGCATGACAATCAATCAGACCAGATTTTTTGGGGTTTTTGTCCATCATGGATAGACAGATTTTTTTTTTAAATTCTGTATTTAACAGGAATAGAAATATTTCAAGTGTTTGCAATTTGCTTTTGTTATTATTAATCCCTAAATACTTACCCTCCATTAAATGAAACAGAATAACTTTAAGGTTTCCTGTGCTAATATTTGTTTTCATAAAGGTACAATTTGGAGAAAAAACCTGCATGTAATTCATTGTGGGACTCAATGTGTTTATGTAAATACATAGACTATAGACTAACAGACTGCATTGCTCTTCCTGACTCCTTCAGTGACTGAGACATTGTGGAAAAAATGTTACCTATTCTTTTTCCTAAAAAATGTTATGTAATTCACTAGGATCAGTTAGGACAAACTTTAATTTGAAATGTATGAAAACTGTCTAGTACATACACCACTTCATATAGTCAGTTCTTCCTAACAGCATTTAGGATTTCCCAGTGGTATCTGATTTGTAAAAAGTCCTTCTATGTACAGCATTTTTAGTTTTGCAGAAGCAGAGTATTTTCCATGTTGTATCCTGCAGACATGAACAGAGTTCATAGGCAGGAAATTGTACTGTGCAGAAATGTGAAGATGATGAATGTTTTTTATGTGCTGTTCATGCTTGGTTTAAGATTAATTTATTCAGACTGAAATGCTTTTGAGTTCATGATTTCATTTTAGAGTGATGAAAAAGAAAGATCTTTCCTTTTTAAGGCCCCCTGCCAAAAGAATAACTGCAAGGGCAAAGGGTGACATGATATGGTTAATAAATATCCCTGTATGTGTGAATACTGAACATCTTCAAAGGCACACAGAAAAATCCACATTAAAGATCAAGTCTACCTAGATTCTCCCAGTTGCTGTATTTGGTAATGAGAAGTCTGAAGTTCTAATCCGTCCTGAGAACAACTGAAGTCTTTTCCTTCCACTTCCAATGAAACAGTAATGGAAAATGCTTTCTTTAAGCTCACCCTGCTGCCTAACAGCTGGCACATTTTTCACCATCTGTTGGTAGCACTGCAGTGATGTGTCTGTATCACAAACACCGAGTTCTTTCTCTTTAGAGTGGTAAGGAGCACTTTTGCCTCTTTAGCAGGAGCACTACCTGACCCTCAGTAACAGAAACTGTACAAAGATTCTTTCACTACAGGAATACCTTAGCATTGTGAAAGTAACTATGAAAGCCATATTTTGTGCTGTACAATCTGATTCTGTCATGTGACTCTGGCAGCTATTCCTGAATTAAATGTAAAACCTACCCCAAGTGCATTTTGTTGAAATAGCATTTGGCATTTAAATAGTCAAGATAAGTGTCCAGAGGTGTTTCTGTTCCTTACATTTTTTACTTTCGGACTGATTTTTTTTTCCAAAGTAATTTAATTGTTAAATCACCTTTAATTCCCATATTCAAATTGTATCATTCTTCAGAAAAGTGGGAATGATTCTACAGTTTCTATGCTTGAAAGACACCTCTCTTTATATTTTATTGTTTTCATTTTTTATTCACACAAATATAAGCCTATAGTATTTCAGATGTATGTACTTCTGGAAAAAATTAATTGAAAAAATTAATAGCTCTTTATTGGCTTGCTGTTTCTTAAGGAACACAATACCATACGTTTACATTGCAGGAGCTAATAAATCATGGCAAATTCCTCAAGGCATTATCAAACTGTGTGAATTTGTGTATCTGATCAAATATTTATTAGTTGCAGTCTCTTCCTACACTGATTTTTCTTTTCATTTATTGCTCTAGGCCTTACTGCAGAACTCTTAGGTGATACTCATGGGCATATGCCCCCAAAAGAAAGGCAATCGTTATGAAATACCCAGCTTCAAAACAACAGCCTTTGTGAATTTTAATTTTTGTGGGGAATATTTTTTTAAAATTAACTGACACACTATTTAATTATCTTTTACAACTCATTTAAATGACCTATATTAAAATTAAACAGAAACAAAATTTCATCATCTAAGCTGCTAATAGATTTTAATTTTGATTGAGTGATGTCCTAAGCTTTTATACTTATATTTTTACTTTTTATACTTCTATTTAAGCTCTTCTTATTGTGGTATAATTCTACAGAGAGTGATCTGATTCTTCATTCATTGTTTACACTCTCAGTAGATGTCTGCCCTCTACTGTTCTCCTTTTCCATAAACATGTTAGGTGTGCAATGAATTCATTGCACTCAACTGGTGTGAAACTTTGGAACCAGTAAATGTAGTAACTCACAGTTGAATAGAAATGAAGTATCAGTGAAAAAAAAGAAATGTGTGCAAATTTCCCCACCACTCTCAGTTTCAACATTGAAATGCTCCTTCCACAATGTTCATTTCAAGAAGGTTTTTTACTTTGTCATGGGGTAGTTTCACAGGATAGAGAACTCTCTTCTGGGCTGCGATCAATTATGCTTTGCAACAGGACTTTGCTTCTCTGAGCACCATGCAGCAAGTTGTCAGGATCTGTTTTATAATTTGAACATCTTGATGATTATTTCAAAATCAATTGAAACAAAAAAAAATACTGGTTTTGGTCAGGAAAATAACACGTTTTTAGTTTTTCTGCATTTCTGTAGAGGCATAAGAAGCTCTGGAGTAACCTGTTTTCAGTACTTTCACCACAGGAAATGACATGTGAAAATCAGAGACACTATTTTCTTATTCCATTCTCTTTATGTTCCTCACAGATTCTCGCCTTACCTCAGAGGGTATAAGCCAAAATAAGCCATGGAGACATTGTGTAAATAATACTCTTTATAATATCCCATGTTGTCTTAAATGGAGACATCTTCAGAACTAAGTTAAGCTGACATACTGCTGCAGAATGCAAACAAATGCACACAGGCAAAATAATCCTGAGTTACGCTTACAAGAATTCACATTTCATAAAGGACAACAGGGAGAAAGTCTTGGGACAGAGCAAAAACACAGACTTGTGAGACCTATGTATCATTTAGATTCATACAAATAGATGAAGAAGTGCTTATGCTGAGCCCTAGGCAGCCTTAAAATTATGAATAAGGATAAGCATCATAAAGAATGAAGCACCCTGCAGCACTCTCTCCCATCCACAGCACTGGCTGTTAGACCTTACAGCAACAGGAAACAAAGAGAAACCAAGCCTCCCTTTTCCCTTTCCGAAGAGGAACTGAGGTACTGGACCACACGATGCACATAATATTGGTTATTCCATTACCAAGATTTTCTTTATGATGGATGGATAGATAGATGGATAGATGGATAGATAGATAGATAGATGGATAGATAGATGATAGATGGATGTATCTTCTCTGTGCATATATATAGATTTGTATGAGATGTGAGAAATAATGGTCTGCATTTCCTTTGTTCAGTAGTAGTAAACAAGAAATGTCTAATAAATAATCACTGACTGACACCTTTTTATAGCTACATAAACAATGCCTGTCCTGACAACTTTTAATTTTTCTTTTCTTTGTATTATCAATCAAAGATCCATATGGACAATTGATATAGCTAGAAGAAATTTAACATCAGTCTCAAGATTCCTTAATGATACATCAAGGATAAAGAGCTCTAGTCTACAATAATAAATTGGAGAAAAAGCAATTTTAAAATTTAAATTGTTAATAAAACAATAGTCATGCTTATATTATTTCATTAGTTTGGCCCTAGACAGTGGTATAAGGGGGACAGTATTTAGGTAATTAAGTGGTACTATGTTTCATATTCTGAATTTTTTATGTCTAATAAACCATTGAAATCAGTGAAGCTTTTTCCCCACCACTAGGCAAATATCTGAAGTGCTGGGGGTTTATAAGTCAGGAAGCTGGAAGGAAGTAACTTCATTAGGAGTTTCATTAGGAGAATGGTTCTCTTCTCTTGCATAGCAGCAGTTCAAAGTTATACAGAGCAAAATATTCTGTCATTCTGTCCTGGGGAGCGCTTCTGAATGCTGATCCTTTTCCCTTCTTTGCTCTTTCCTTCCAAGTTCTGAGAAAAGACATGAGGGAACCCTGTGATAAGGTAAGAGAGATGTGACTTTCTGTCTGTTTGATTCAGACAGGTTTGGATTTTCATATGCATTTGCAGAAGGCTAACTGCTGCACACAACCTCAAAAAGTGTCTGTTAAGATGATTACTCTTTTTTCATCTAAGTTCATATCTGTGTTTGAAAACTACACAGAATGAGATTCAAGATTTTGTAAATTATTGTTGCCTGTTTAGTTAAAGCAGCCGAGTATAAATATTTGTAATAAAATATTAGGATTTACACATTTAGTACACCTGTTTGTATTTCATGAAGTGTGCTATAATTTTGTAAACTAAGCCAAATTTAATTCCAATATCCTTAGTTTCTTTCTTTCTCCAGAGATGTCAATGTGCTATGTTTTTCATACAGAGATGGAGAGATGATAACTAAATCACTTCCTCCACCTGTTTACATATGATATCTGGTATCCTTAAGGATTTACAGGAAGAGTTTCAAACGTAGGAGTTGCGCTTAGGTATCTAACACAACCAAGAAAACCCCAAGAACTCTGTTATAGAAACTGATAGAACATTTGCTTTTCCGTAAGGAAAATGCAAATAAATTAATTTTGTTTGTATTTTCTAATATGAGCCCATGTTTCTAATAATTTCCATCCTGTAACTGCTGTAAAAATGGTTTCACACTGAAAATTTACCTTTATCTATGCAGCTATAATTATAGAAGAAGCCTAAACAAGATGAGCGGAAGAGTAGAATTTGTGATTGTAAATGCTTTGGTTGAAGTGGAGAAATGCAGAGATGAGCACTCTTATCTCAATATTGTCTACTGTATTCATTTACAATCATGACCATTCATTTGAGAATTAAATCTCATCTTGCAAATGCTGTTAATCTTTTCTGATTTAAACAGTGACAATTGTTATATGAGTGGTAAAAGGATTGTGACTTAATATTTCATATAGAGCTGGGTTTAGATTTTTTGTGAATTTTATCTTTAATCTGAACTACTTTTTTTAATCACACTTGCACTTTCATTGGGAAGCATTTTAGACAGCAAAACAATAATAAATTCCACTTTATCTGCTGGAACTGTGTCTTTTTCCTGTGAAAGGAGAAAAAAGATGTTGGAGCAGGGTTCACTTGGGCTTTCTATCCTCATCACTTTTAACTGAATCAAAGAAGATGAAATAGGAAGTTGAGATGATGGAGACACTCTGTTCCAAAAGTCAGAGCTACAGGTAATATGGAGGTTACAGGACTGACCATGCGCATTTTTATCTCCCATTGGGGCAATCTCCTGAATTATCAGTTTCCTGATCATTCCTGGAAGCATTCCTAGAAGAAATAAGAAGAGAACAGCATTGATTCTGTACCTTTTTCATTCTTCTGGCAGCAGAAAACAAATGGAGAGCTGAACTAACTGGCCATATCCTTAGCTAACCAAAGCTTTGCCAAGAGGTGTTGCAGATACAACTCTTCTGGCATTCCCCAGCTTGTGGTGAGATTAAGAACAAATTTTGAAGCAACTTTGTGCTAGAGGCTGGCATAGTAGAAGATCAGAAGAATGGATGACTGAGATTACTAAGTGTCTTTTCCTATTTGGAGCTTAGGGCAGACCTAGGGTCCTCGCCCCAGATCCCTCCTGGGCTTCTGCACCAGTTCTATGGATTTTGGATAATGAGGCTGGGCTGACAAATTACTGCCTAAGTAGCTGGGATAAATAAGTAACTTTTCTTTTCTGTAAGAGAACTGAACTTTGTTCAAAAAATGGGCTACAATTCTTAAAGCAAGGCATAGAGAATTTTAAATAAATATTGAGTTTTCAGGATATTACAAGTCCTATAACGTCTATAAGAATATAGCAGAAGTCACAGTTAGGAGGATGTGCTGAAAGCCCAGGTGTAAGGTAATATACTAACCAGCTTTTGTTTTCCTATCTCTTTCTCCTCTAAGATACGATATTCTGTTGTGTTTTGGGTTTTGTTGTTGTGGTGGAGGTTTTTCCCTGTGAGTTCTTTCCATTTCTATTCAATTGTATTTTCATTCATAAAGAAGCACCCTACATTGGGATTTCTGGTGGTCAGTTGAAAGCTTCCTTCTTGGCAATATACAGGTGACCGAGTAATTTTGGATGAGTCCCACATCACAATGCAAGGCTCATTATATGTCTGTGCTTGTTCTGAACCAGTAATCATGGGTGACAGAAGTCCCTTAAATATAATTTCTATTCCAGGAAGAAAGCAGCAGTATAATATACTGTCCTCAGCCTCAGCACGCAATTCTGATTATGCTGTTCTTAAAACACAGGCTCCTGTCTGTATGCTTAAGTATATTCTAAATGCAGTAACACAGTTCATTGGGCCTAAATCTCTATTGTCAGGCATACAGAGATGCTCCATGAAATATTTCAACTTGTCTTTTGATGATGTATTACACTGCATACGGAGGTAAAATATTCTTAAATCTTGCAGAAGAATGTAGATTTGGTCCCAGTTTATTCTTTCATGGTGAATTTTGTTTTGATAAAATCACTCTGGTATATCTTTATTTGCAGCATCATAGATACTGTGGCTTCAACTAGCATCAGTGTTCAGGCAATATAATCAAATTTGTGTCTTTGCTTGAAATAACAGCTAGAAAGCTAAAAGCTCAGTGTAAATGGAAATGGGAATTTCTATAATTAGGAATACGAGCACAGTAACCTTAAATGAAGGTCATATCCTTACAAGGAGATTTATAATGAAGGTGACAAGTACACATGCTCCTGAAACATAACCCTCTGAACTGTACTGCATAGAAGTTGTTGTAACAATTCATAGGATTTGTGGAGGTTTTTAATTCATTCAGTGATAGGTGAAATCTCTTGTGTCTTGCTTTTATTGTGTCTTTGTGATATTTGCCGTATAATTACAATCTTTTAGTGTTTCACAGGCTCTCCCAACTATCTTTGGTTCTTGGTAAAATTCTTTTCACTGTTGCTCTATAGCATTATGATCAATTCTTTCAAAAAATTAAATCACAGTATTGTAGCACAGACTCCTAATGCCCAAAACTCAGGGCTGTAATAGGTGAGCATTTCCCAGGTTTCCAAGAGAAAGTCTTCTAAATTAAGGATTTATAACTGGAGTTGTATTGCAATCTCAGTTTTCTCCCTTCATCAGATGGTTTAAAAGGGTAGTAGTCTGAACGTCAATGATTTCTTATTCTTAGGCAAGAACCTTTGTTCATGTAGGTTTGAAGAATATTGATTAAATTACATTTCTGGTTAATTCTTAGTTGTAAAATTATTAAAAGGGGAAAATACTTGGAATCCTCTCAATGCTCTCTAAAATGTTCAGTGTGCTGTTCATTAATACCTCATACTTGTGTTGTTTCTCATTATATCTTTTGAAATTAAATAATTCTGCCTACGAAAATTAAATTCTTTTGCCTTATTGAACTTAAATTAACACACTGGATAAACTTTCCTTTGAAACTGTTCCCACAATTTAGGTCAGATCAAGTCTGAAAAATATTAAAAACATTTCTCAATTATTGTTCTAGTTGTATAGATTTCTATGCTACTACATGAAACTAGAGATTAAAGTAGTTTTTTTGTTTTAATTTTATTTTGCAATTAAATATTTTTTACTTGAGGACTTTCTTCCACAAATGGAAAAAAAAACAATGTCCTTGATTAAATGTATGAGCTGTGCTAATTAATGTATAGTTTTCATAGCACCTCACACATAAGCAAATACTGAAATCAGTGTATAAGATAAAAAAGTTTAGTACAACAGGTTGAAATATTTTGTTTTGAAGCTATGGAAGTGTTAAGACAACAACTCTGAAAATAATTTTTAAAATTCATCCAACACAGAAGCATAAAAGTATGATCCTCTCAGTGCAACTAAAAGCATGACAAAAGAAGATGGCAATTATATCAGGTCAGAACTTGCAAGTGCACAGCCCTAGCAGCTTTGAAAGGAACTCCTCAAACTTAAATTATTTCAGCTGCTTCGGTTTACTGTGCAATAGCAAACACTGTGTAAAATCATCATTTCCCTTAAAGCTAGGTTCTATATTGGATAATATTAGACACTTTATGAATTCAGTTTATTACTTGAAAATATTTACATTTATATGTATCAAATTTGAGTTCTCAAACCTACTTAAGCAACATATTTTCAAATGAGCTAAACTGTAATACTGCATAGAGACAGCCATGACATGATATGTTTTCTCACAGCAAAATTTGTTAATTGTACATCTTTGGTATCAGTTTGGAATCAGATAGCTCTAAGACTGAAGGAATGCCACCTGCCAGGTGCAAACCCCATGGAACACTTATACAAGGTGTAACTGGTATCAGCATGCTTTTGGGTTTTGGGTCATATCTTAAATGGGAGGGTTTTTGTATTGCAGTCCGGGACTGCAGAAGAAGCAGCAAATGGAGAGTGACATCCAGAAGTAGTCTAGGAGAATGTTCTCTGACATTTCTAGCTTCAGTCAACTCTGGCCAGTCTTTAGCTCATTGTTCCAGTTTGGCCAGTCACCCCAAGACACTCATATTGGTCACCTGTAAACCGCCCCCCCTGCAAAAGGAAGAACACAGCTACTGCAGACCCAGGTTACCTGTGAGATTTCAGGGTTTACATGTTGGGGGAGATCAATGCAAACATATGTCTGTAGCCATCAGGCCACTGCAGTAACATGCAGCTTCCAGTCAAAGCAGGCTGTTAAGGGCTGTTTCAGATGACTTTACATAATTTTTCACTGTGTGATACAGATATCGTCAGGTCTTTTTTTTTTTAAACGTGAGTTTAGGGGATTGCTTGATGAATGGGAATGGTAAGAGTGTTGCAATTTTACTACCTCTCACTCACTTTGCTGGGAATTATTGGTGGCTCAGCTGAGATTCACCAATGAAGTGTGTGTTTTCCACGTCCTTTCTTTGCCTAAGTTCCAGTGAACCTGTATCACTTTGTATTGAAACCAATGAAGATCAGTCACACTGTTCCTCTCACAAGTCCTGGATTACCTGTGAAAGGTAATTTTCTTAGTTTCTTTCACCAAGTGACTTGTGATTTTCTTATCAAACCAGTAACTGGCAATGTCACATAAATTTTTGAAAATGTGGAGGTAGGCTAATCACAGATATCCCTTTACTAATCACATTTTTCTCCTTTCCCAACAAGGCCAAGCTCCTTTTGTGAATTTCACTTGACTTTCATTTAAATCACTGCTTTATAACAATTTAATCTTTTTTTTTCAGCATTTTCTTTCATAATTCACTGTAATGATCTAGTTGCTATCATAGTAGTCCTGTCCTAAATTTGCATCAGTTGAGCCCTTTCAGATCCTTCTCTGTGTTTACAGCTTCACTGATACTAAATATTTGGGGAAGAATATTCCAATTTAGATTTTTGAAAATGGTCCAGAGAAATTAGAAATTCTGAAGAGATTAGCATGAGAAGTAGATGTCTAACATAAAGGCATGTTAAGTAGCAAAAAGATTAATAACACTGGCAAAGTTTATTCGGCAGAAATATGTCTGATACATTGTTGTGAAGGATTATGGATGTCTTTTATACTTGGCAGAACTAATGGCTATGAGTCAGGACTGGCTCTAAGGTTTTATGCACGTGCAAGTTTCTTTAAGAAAACCAATTGAGAATGGAAACTTCATTAAAATGACAGCTTTTTTTAATCAGTCCCCTTCACAGCTGTCTTATTCTAAAGGGTATGAGAATGATAGCTGACCTTCTGGATATAGAAATGACATTTAAAAATATTAAAAAGTACAGATTAATCCAGTTATAAAAGGAAAACACATTATATCATTTCTTTGTCTTTGGTATTACTGTTTTGCAGTGATAACCTGTCTCAGTTGAAATATGTGGGAATTTACAGTTGATTTTAACTCAGCAAAATGTGCCATCTTCTGACATGGGAAAAAGACTGACTGAAGAGCTTAAGGTGTCTGTTGTACAGTTTTATTTTTGGAAACTATGCAAATAGACTTCGTCATGTATTCTACCAAAACTAATGTTTACTGGGCCTGATTTTTGTTACTGCTGTAAGCAGCTTTCCCACACTCACCTTCCAAGGATGTATGCTTGGGAAGTGGGAGGCATAGATTTGAATTTGCAGAAGCTAAGGAGAACAAACAGTTTTTATGCTTTTGAACAGATTAGCCTAATTTATGAGTTGATTTGAAAAAGGAAGGTATCATCAGCCAGCTAATCTGCAGAAAAAAGGGAGTCCCAACTAATTAAGTATCTGTCTTCGGGTAATTATTCCAGTCTGCAGAGGATGCATGTGTGAAGGTCCTTGATATGCTACTGGTACATTTGGTGGCATTTTTGGCTCATTGCTATGCTCACAGTGGTTTAGTGGCTAGAACTGGTTATCTTCAACCCCATGACCTCCCCTCACAGAATGCTTTTTTGTCTGCTATTCTTCTGAGGTTTTTCTGTCTGTATTTACTTCTGAGGGAAACCTGGGTGTCTAACTTCCCTGGATCATCTTGTGACTCCTTGGATCAACCTGGTAGAAACAGCCACCTAAGTTTTTGCTGCTGCCTAAACTGAAAATACTTTGCCCCTTTCTTTTCATCCTAAGTTAATACACTTGATTTTCAGGAAATTGTTTTCTCACTGTCTATTGCTACATTTGTTGTTCCAAAAAAAAAAAAAAAAAGGGGGAGAAAAGAATTTTTATATACTAATATTCTTGCAGGGAAGTAAGTCAGATTAACTTGATAATCAAAACTGATGTGGTAGTAACAGCTGTCCAAGGCTTGATCTGAAATTAGGAGAATAAGCTGGAATCAGTCCTTCGATTTTTGTCCCTGTTGTATTAACTGTGTTAGTGCTGTAACAAGTTAATTTATAACAAAGACTGGGCCTGGTTGGAAAAATTCTAACAGAACATTTCTATCAGACTGTATTAGTTTGTCAGGAAAAAGTGGAAATGTAGTAATTGTGTTCAGTTTTTTAATGAAACCAGACAAGTTTCTGGTAAAATCTAGTTTCCCAACAATTCACCTGATCTCACTGTCTCTGTGGTAGCCCATGGGAAATTACAGACCCAGGGACTGTGGGGGAGCCAGGGACTGTGGGTTATCTGGATTCCCAGATAATGGACTATATTTAGTTTTCCAATCATAAAAACATAATTTCCTTTTTTTTTTTTTTATTTTAAGTCCCCAGCAGTTTTAAAGGGGAGTATTTTGCAACCTAAAATTTTTTTAAATGGATATATTCCAGATTCTGGAATATGAAATCTCTTTACCTAGAGAAGAATTGTGGGATTTTTTGGGGTTTTTTTTCCCAAAATCCTTGAAGGTGGAGAAAAGGTTGTTGGAGTTTTTTACTCCTGTAATATATAGGTTTTCATTTTAGACTGAGCACTGAGCAAGTTACCAGAATTTTGTAACTACCTGCTTCATGCTGTCCTTGATAATTATAATCATCACCATCAGTTTCGTGAGCTTGAAAATGTGCAGGGATTTTTGCTGTATCTTCTCTCACTGATTGTGTCTAACAGTATCTTTAAGAATGCATTGAACAAAGAGCGTGATAGCTGTCTCACTGTACAGAAGTCTGTATTTTGTTAAAATATGCTTTAACAAAAATTGAAAAGAGAATTATCTTTTCCTCTCTTGCTTCTGTAATGTAGTCTTTTCCTAAGCTGATGCTCAGGATAAAAGAATGACAAGGGCAAGAACTGCTCTTACTTTACAGCTGCAATATCAGCAAGAAGAAAAAGAAATTCCTGTGCTTTTTAGGCAGTGTCTATTAATGACAAATGCATCAATGAGTAGTATTGAGGGTTTAATTTCAGTAGTTGAATCATCTGATAAGTCATGGAAACTTTTTTTTAAAGTATTAATATAAGTATAAGCAATTATGAGCAGTAGAAAACAGGGGTGGGCTTTGTCAGAATTTAAACCCAAAAATCCTTAAGTTGTAGTTCCATCAACTTCAATTTATAAGAAATTTTAAGGTGGTGGAAGTCAGTAAATTCCCTCAGTGTGATAACAGTGAGCTGGATTTTTTCATTTCCTTATTTTTCCATAAAAACCATTGTACTAGTGCAGAATATAACACATTATTGCTTTGAGTTTCTCTGCTACCCATTCAGCAACGAGCCAGCAGTGTGCTGTAATGATGGCAGGTCAGAGCACCATGTGTCCATTGTTTCTTTCACTGTCTCTCCTAAAAGAAGCCTATTTATGCCTTTAGTAGCAGATTCACTCATTTTTGCTTAGCAAATACAGAGAATTTATACTATTCTAAGACTGGCATATTAGTTTTGGATTTCTAACACCTTCACACTTCAAAATCCACCTATTTATTACAGTGAGCAATTACATAAAGGCTTCAGTATCTTGGCTTGACACATTTTTCAAACTAGCAAAGCCCTACTCCATACAAATATTTTTCTATACATGTGTGTATGGGTAATTTTTTTTTTTTTGCATTTTGCATAATTAATGAATCCACAGTAATTAATGCCTTATAAACAAGCTATGGCTGCTGTAGTCATTGCAACAGAGATGACAGAG
The DNA here is from genome assembly GCF_000691975.1 of Corvus brachyrhynchos. NCBI lineage: Eukaryota > Metazoa > Chordata > Aves > Passeriformes > Corvidae > Corvus > Corvus brachyrhynchos. The sequence continues at coordinate 5,981,726 of NW_008236478.1, forward strand.
TTCTGTTGCTGCATTTGGCTTTTTGGCCTAAAGCCATTTAAAATTAGTTAATGGAATTTCATTTTTCACCCTGGTACTTAAACATGATAAATTTTCCCATTAAAGATCTCTGACATTCTCATGGGACAGTAGATGAAGCTGAGTGACATAAGCCTCTGCCCTCTGGTGGCAGATCAGGTTGATGAAGTAAGCAACGATTAGAGATGTTTTCTTCAGCAGTGTCTCTTTTCTTTTCAGTGGTATCTCTATAAAACAATAAAAAGTTTTAAGGGTTCATCTCTGCAGACACAGAAGTGTTTGCCTAGTTCCTAATGGAACTAGGCCCATAGGGAGAAAATGACTGGCATTTCTGATTCATCTCTGCTATTCAAACTCTACTTTAAAGACCGGTATTTTCGATTTTAAAAATAAAGGGAGTCCCTATGCCATGGTGATGGATAAAGTTCTGCCTGCAAAAGATGTCTCTTATTTTCTGCAGCTTACAGCAGACAAATCATCGAATATAGGATTAAGTTGTAACAGTTCAATCCCATCTTCTAAAGAGACCAGGAAGAGTTAAATGAAGGCATATTTGATCAATGTGTACTTCGATGTAAGTGTTAAACAGAGAAAACTAGTGTGCGAATGTCCTCGTATTAAAAGGAATCAAAGGAGTATAATTTGTACATTTGGGCAAGAAAGAAACTTTTCTCCTTTGTTGCCCTAGCAGCAAAGTACTTTTCAATAGTATTTTTCAAGGCACTTGCTGATTCAGCAAGTTCCCTTTCTTGTTTCGAGCTTCTGACATAGTTTGTGGGTGGTTCACTGTGAGAAGAGATATAATAATACAAAAATGATAGTGGCATGCAGGTGAACAGAAGTGAAGAGTCATGAAGAATTTGTGAAGACAAGCTAAAGAGCTCTGGGTACTTCAAAAGCTATAGGAGGTTATAGTAAATGAGTGATTCTGGTTAAAATGTAGAAATACAGAAAAATGTAGCTAAAGGAAACTGGAGGTCAGGTTTTGCTTGTCTGTGCAAATCTGCCCTTCCAATTCACTCTTGGAACAAGATCAGAAGGATCATCTTAGCTCCAATTAAACATAATAAAAGGCTGATAAACTTTCTGAGGGGAGAGAAAGAAAAAATAAGAAATGACCTGTAAAAAAAATAAAATCAAAACAACCCCCTCCAAAAATCCACAAATGCAAACAAACAAAAGAATCAAAACAAGCGTCAACCAACCAACCAACCAAACTACACCAGGTTCAGCAAGTATAAAAATAAGTTCAGGATAGGTATATAAGTGTAGTCATGTATTTATTTAGTGATGTATTTTATGTGAATTTTGTGACATGAATTAGTCACAGATCTGAAGTACAACAACTAGTTCTGTTTCAATCTGGTGTTTAGTCCTTTAACATCCGAAATCACCTCTGTTTAATGAGTAGAATGTGACACTCATGTAGCAGTTGATTGTTTTGAGCTCTCTCCCCCAGATGCTTTAGTGACCACCAAGTACTATGCTGTGCTACCTGATTCAATACCAGCAAATGTGTCCACCATAAATAAAACCATATAATATTCAGATATCAGATTGCTGAATAAAACTGTCTGTAAGCAAAGTAAAACAAGAAAACAACTGAAAACCACAAGAACAAAAAGTAAAACCAGGAAATTAAGAAATACCAGTTCTTAAAGTTTGTAAGGCCACTTTAACGACGTAATGACATCCTTCTTTTTTTTTTTTTTTTTTTTTTTGGTAATGCAGTGTCTGCTGAATGTCCTATCCAGTCAATACGAGGGAATATTCTAAGAATCAGTCAACAGAATGCCATTGATTTGAGGATATATGAGGAAAAACAAGAACAAAAGGCAAAAGAGAAGACAATGGAGCTTTTGCCATGTGTTTTGCAGAATGTGCCATATGTGTTTTGGCAGCTTTTGCATTTCTGTAGTTTGTAATGAATGGCACCCTTAATGCCTTCTTACCTGACCTTGCCACTCTGTGTTGTAGATTTTAAGACATCTTGACACCAAAATTATTATCAAGAAAAGAAGGAAAGAATTAAAGAGATAAAGAGAGGGACAGAGGAAAGAGAGGGAGAGACAGAAAGACAAAAAGGAAGGAGGAAAAGGAAGGAAGGAAGAAAAAGAAAGGAAGAAGGAAAGACAAAGGGTGTGTGTACAAGGACTGAAAACAGGCAGAGCCCTAGCTAACAGAACAAAACAAGGGCTGTGAGTGGGTGTTGGGACTGAGAGGGCCACACACAGACAGGATGGGTAGGAAAGCAGTGGAGAGAGGTGAATGGGAGAACAGAGGAAAACCAGGAATTACTGGTGTCTGCAGTAAACTTGCTTACAAAAAGTATTTGGGTTACTGCTGGCTTATACATTTAATTGAATATTTAAAAAAACCCCACTGTGGATTAGCATCCATGTAGCTGTGAGCATATTTATTATTAAATCCCACTTCTTCATGTCCTTTGTGTACTGCTACCATGAGCAGACAGCCTACCATTTTTCAAACATCTGTTTTGAAAGACTTGTGAATATTTGCTTACAGTAGCATGTATTTAACATTTAAGCACTTTCAGCAACTGTTTGAAACAATTAGCTCATAATGAGCAGCTTCTATGCTACCAACCTATGCTAAAATGCTTATTAAAAACTTTAAAATGTTAAGACTGACTTTAACAAAAAGAGGCCACACAATCATCAGCTGTCCTGGGAATCTTTCTGATGTGCTGTTTCTACAAAGCAGAAAATAATTGCTGCAAAAGTTTTATTTTACTCTAAGCTTTTGTGCCAAGACAGTATCTGAAGGTACCTCAAAACCTGCTGAAGTGGAGTGCTTTATGACAGATTCCTGAAGCATCATATGAACACAGTTTTGACATGGTATATCATAAAAGGGATTTGGAATTTTCTTGTTCTTCCTCATGAACTTTTATCTCACTTCCTTCATCATCCTCAGGCCCAAGGTGCTACTGTGACAATGTAGCTGTAATAGTTTTGACAAGATACTCAAGCCAGATGAAAAAAGGGAAGGCAGAGAAAGTGTTTCCTGGCACCAACTGCTACAGAGAAGGCAGCTGACAATGAGGTCTTGCCACAGGGTTAGACCATCAGAAAGAGGAACTTGTCTCCCAAACAGGGCTTTTTCCTGAGTTTCTTGAGCACAGAATAGTGTTGCTGGTATTTGAGAACTTTGACTTCTTAAAGGTGTCCTTGAAAAATCAGCAAGGTTTCTTTGTGGAGATTGTCTCAGAGATCCCAGGGGTCTTAAAAAAACCAACCAAACAAAAACACAACCAGATGACCCAAACAACAGAAAAATACTTCAGCTTTGAAACTTGAATTCTTTAGTTAGCTGGACCACAGAAATATAAATAAATAAGTTTAAAATCTCTCCTTCTTCCCCTGAAGCTTTAGGACTGTTAATTTTGCTTTAAGATGTAAACCTTTCTCTTCTAAATGCGCCTGATCTGTAGTTTGCAGCTTCCAGACACTTTGTAAAATCAAAAAAATTCCTAAAAGAGACTTACTAGTTTGTGTCAACTATTCTATTAGAGGTTTTCTTTCACATCAAATATGCGTAAGAAGGAGTTATTTCAAGATTTTGACAAATTTAAAAAGCAACAGTGCTATTAAAAATATATGGAATACCTGTGTGTGGAAATTCAAGAGCATTAATTTGTTATTGATAGGCCCCTTGGTCCAGAAGTCGCCTTGGTTCTTCTGTGTATAAGAAGCAATTTTTGTCATGACTTCAGTGGCCTTGTGTATTTAGCTTAGATGCTTTACTCCAGCATCTTCTATCTTGGTTCCTTTTGTCTTATTATGTGAATTGCAGTCCCATACGTCATATTCTATGCTATTGAAAGATATTGCACTTATGAAGAAGCAGTGAAAACTGAGAGACTTTTATTTGTAGGATCTGGGGTGCAAATATTTAAAAGTACTTCCCTTTTTCCTTCATATTGAAACAGATTTGAAATACTGTTCTAAAATATGCACTGAGAATCACAGTGATGGAATGTTTTCACATTTTCTAAATAGACAAAAGAGTTCTTCTAAATTGTTCAGATTCTACGTATATAAATTAAATAACCAATACATCTTCAGTACACCGTGTTTTCTGTGATTATCTACATAATTACCATAATTGCCCATTGTATTCAATGCATCTTGGTAACAGTCTAACTGCTGTTATATTCCTGAAAATGTCGTATTACTAATCATCGTCAACCCGGGGACATATGTACTTGGCATCATAAATTACATATCATCTCCAAGAGAAATAAACAGTTTATTCTTGCTAACCTGGCTTATTTTGAGGTAGAGGAGGAATCTACTTTTTAAAATTTTCTATTTTAGGTATCTGAGTATTGCTTTGGATCATGATTTTACCTACATCGTGAAATAAACTTCTGTGAATAACTTCAGCTAAATTACCCACATTACAATTTGACCAAAACATCCACTTCCCCAGCAGACAGAAAAATAAGGTACATAATAACAGTAATTAAAAAAAAAAAAAAACATAGTAAGAAAAATAAGCTTTGGTCATTCATACTCAGCAAAAATTCTGAGGTTAGTTCTTCTTCCACTGTTAGATATATTAATTTGAGCCTTTAAAGGCAAATGTGATTTTTGCTGCCCTTTCTCTGGAGCAACATGAGACAAACATGAGCCATCCAGCAGCTGTAGAGCTTCAGTAGTACAGCACTAAGCATAGCTCCAACACCCTGCATCACAGCAGTCCACGGCTCCTGTTTAGGAGATGCTTTCCTCTATTCAGCTCAAAACATTGGAGACTGACACTGCATCTCTTGGTAAAATACAGTGTTGACATATCCTCTGTTAATATCATCTGATTTTAGTGTGTCATTCAGTAGGCCTGGACTCAGTCTATTAGTTAGTTCCAGTCAGAAGATTTCTGCTTCTTTTGTTGGAGATTTTTCATATAGGGTCCTCTGGATATGGAGGACAACCTTGCATATCCGAAACTCTCAAGCACCCAGAGAAAACAATAAACACAAACAAAAAAACAAAAATAAAATTTAAACTTTACTACTTGTATTTGTGGGGTTTAAGTGTGCTTAATATAGTTAAAATGCCTTAGTATAAGAATAATATACTTAGTTAATGTATTTATTATATATTTATATTTAGTATAAGAATATTATTTTTAGGGGATGAGTACCTACAGTTATCACTTCAACATCATCTGGGTTTTGAAGCACAAACCACTGAAAAATCAGGCCTCAGTTTTGCATAGGTTGGACGTGTCAAAATTGAAGGCATGTATTTAAATCTTTGTAATTACCTGTAAAGTTAATAAGCAATTAAGTTGGTCTGCAAAAAAATTCTGAGGCAAACAGATCCATTATTTTCTGTGTTAACCTGCATGGTAGCCTTTGCCCATGAAATATTATGTCTTACTAGTGGAGGGTTTATTTGCTCCTATGCCTTTAGTTTTGTGTTCAGAGCACCATGTGGTACCTAAAAACCTGGGAATGCAATTATTCTTTGTAGTTTTTGGAGGGGGGTCTAATTAAGAAGGTCTCCACTGTTACAGGCACAGCTGTGAGAGAATTGACTGTGACATGAGTTATGTATCCCAAACTGAAGGCCAGGTTGCTCTGTAGAGGATTATGTTTATTATTTGAGAGTAGAATCAACAACAAAACATATAATTAACATCAGAAGAATACAGATACCATTATTTCGTCATTTCAGGTGATATCTTTTTCTTTGACAAGTATGATAAGTTGTTCTTTTAAGGTTAACCTGTTCTTTTAAAGACTGAAATCATCACTGAGTAGACTTCCTTGCTGGTTTAGCATTTGAGAGGTGGATTCTATTTAGTAAAAATATTCCATAGTGCTCTGAAGTGTTAAAATTACCCACTTACTGTATATACTTACCAAGAAAAAAATCTAACTGAAATATCTAAAACTACATGAAAACGTTTCAAAGAGACCAAATATCAAAATGTAAATGAAGTCAAGGGTCACGCTTTTTAAAATTACTGTCATTTCCTCAACATAAAATATGTGTATTTCCTCATTCACCTCCAGTGTCCAAGGGTTTCAAGGACAAAGTCTCAGCTGACTTCTACAAATGTAGACAGAGATGTGACATATGTGTAAACAAATAAAAGTGTTTTCAATGGGAAAGCAGGACTTCAAGAGTTGAGAACTCCTAACTTTGAAATCTACAGTGTATTAAAGAAGATGTGGCAGATCCAGTCTCTAGGCTATCATAAAATGGACTAAGCCTATAAAGTAGTTTGAGAGCTGAACAAAGTATTAGAAGTATACCTCACTTAGAAGTATTACAAGTATTATTTTTTCATAATTTTATGGTTAGAACCTTCTACATTCATTCAGATTTATTTAACCCAGAATGATCACAGCTATGTATGTGAAAATGAAGGCCAAATGATTTTATACATTAAATAATCGGCATTTTAGAGAAATTTCTTTATTTTAACCATGAACATTTAATTTTAAAAGTTTTTTCCCTGAAACTTATCTGCTACAAAGCCTTTTTTTCAGCCAAGGAATTCAACATTTGAGGCCATGAAGCAAAACCACTGATTTTTAAAAAATTTAATTAAAGAACTGTTAACCCAGCTGTACGGATAAAGGAGCTTTAAATGGTCTGAACTTTACAAACATGGAGAAGTAAGTAAGAGGAAACACATAAAAGATGGAGTGAATAAGATAAAGGTATTATTCTGAATGTAATCATCTCAGTCTCTGTTTCATTTGATTGGTAAGCCTACACACTTGAAAACTGTAGATTTACTCAGTTCTTTGTATTAGTCTCTTCTGTATCTTTTACTGTCTTAGGCCATAGTCAGTTTTTATCCTGATAAGAAGATAATAACCATTCCATAATGTTTGGACAAATAAAATCCCCATCTAACTATTTTTGTGCACCTACAGGAAGAAAGCTGAGTTTAAAGCAACTTTCAGAAAAACAAACAAACAAAATCGGTAAGGAATTTCTGATTTCTTAAGAGACTACTTTGTTCTCATTTTTCTGTCTATCAAAAAGACACAAAATCCTCTGCAAAAAAGCCTAACCTGGAACTGTGCCCATCATCATTTTACAGTCCTTATAAAGTGCAAAGTACAGTCCTTCAACTATGATCCCATAAGTTTATGGGTCAACTTATGCTATTCCCTGTATTCAGAGCTTCTCCACAAGGTCATACTTTTGGAGTTATGAGCTTGTTTCTGATCCCATATGCCCATATGCCAAGAAAACTTTACATTGATTCATGGAGTCTGATTCCCTGTTGTAGAAGTGTTTGCATCTGCCTCGGTTGTTTTAGGAGCCCTGAGAAAGGATCCATCTCCTTTCCTTCAAAGCTTCCTGTGAAGTGGTGTCACACAGTGCTTACACAATGGACTGCTGGTATCAAGGCAAAGGTTGTCCTGTAAATTATTTTGATGTGGGTATATTTCTTCATATTTGCTGTAATGCCCTTTATCAGAAAAATCTCCTGGAACAACAGTGGCAGGGATAGTAACTTTTTAATTGTGCTACCTGAACTCTGTTCAGAACAGATCTAAGAGCAAATTAAAGTTGTAATAGACTAATGACTTATCTATGTGATTATTACTACTATTGTCAAGGAATTAAAACAGAAAATATTCTATCATGGGTGGATTTAATGAGCCATCTCAGGTTATTCAGTGTTACCACAGCAATCAGACTGACTGTATATAAAACACTTTTCCATGAATATTTTTTCAGCCTGAAGAATAATCAGTTATGCATCAATGTAGACTGACTAGCCATCCCATATATCTTGCATTACAGACTAAACAGATGGTTTTGAATCCCTCCCTTTGAAATAATTTTGGCCTCTGGAGTTCAGCAGTGTAGTAGATGATAACAAATCCCAGGAATGAGGAGTATAAAACTTTGTAGCTGCTGCTTCAAAATACAGGAGTTTAACATATGATGAATGGCTGTTTATGGTTTGTATAATACCATCTGTGTGAATAGCAATTTGTGCCATACAAACTAACAGGTATCTATCCTGATTTTCCAATCTAGTACTGAAAACTTAGTAGTGAGGGTTAGTTTCCTTCTTGTCTTTACAACATTTGTACAATTACTGTAGAATAAATTACTGGCAAGAACGAACTAAAAGGAAATAAATATATTGAGGAATTGTGTTGACACACTGTAGTACATGAAAGTAATACTATTGATACAGAGTGAAAAATAGATTTCCCTGAAGTCAATTAGAATTTTCTACCGGATTCCATGTTGCCAACATTTCACTGCCAGTATGCAATTTGGCTGTTTTTACCTTTAATTAATGTACCATTCATCTGTTTTCCTACCCTTCCCCACTTACTTTCTCATCTTCCTATTCTCCCTCCCTCCTTGCATCTCTTCAGTTCCTGTCCTATATCTGCTGCATCTGCCAGGCAGTTAAATTTTAAAATAGCTTTTCCCTTTGAAGTGCTAATACCAGCACTGCTATTTCTACAGCAAGTAACTTCACTGACTGTTGTGGTTTGCTTTTACTCTTTGTTTTGTGTGTTTGTATGTGCATATGTGGATGTTATGTGATTTTAAGAGTGAAGAGATGGAAAAAAAGGAAAGAAAGAAAAAAAATCTCCCAATTAAATTTTATAAATGAAAGTTAAATCCCAGCTGCTCCACATCAGGCTGTGATTTTGTCAGATCTCATGAGCTAAGCAGGTTGAACTTGGTGAGTAATTAGATAGGAGACCTCGGAGGAAAGCCCAGGGTGCTATATGTGGTGAACAGAAAATTCAGTATCTGTGATGGTTCCTCTTCAGAAAGGGTAAATCGTTGCTTGTGTTGTTCTTCCTTCATTGAATCCATCAGTGGCTATGAAACATGACAGGTCTGTGCAGAAAATCTGTTTTGGAAAATAATACTTTTAATACTTTAATACTGCCAGAAGGTAGGAGGATGTTCTGAAAGGACCACTTTGTACACACACTCATTTACAGTCTTTAACCATCTGGCCGTGGATAGGAAAGTAGATGAACTGTACACCAGAGGCAGAGTACTGGACTTTTGATCAGTTCCAGCATGTGAAGTATTCAATTTTTTTGTATTGAGCACTTGAGCAATCACTGTTGTCTTCTGCAAGATGTCTCTTTTAGCTGTTGCGTATGATATGTATGCATGTGTGTGTTTATTTTAGACTGTCCTTATGTGACCATTTTACGCTGTGCATTTATTTAGCAAAGTGGAAAAAATGCATTCCATGCTTGGGTGTTAACCTTAAGGATTTTGTGAGTCCTGACTGATATTGTGAGATTTAGAAAGCTTAGGGGTGGACATTTTAAATATTTTTGCTTCATTCATGAGTGTGTTGCATCCTCCACAGAAGTTTTTTTGTTGATTTACAGGTATAGAAAAAACCACACTGGTTAATAATGAAGTTAGCAGTTATATGTGCACTGAGAAAATTAATAATTTGCACTATCTGGATTAATCTTAAGGTTTTCTTTGGGAAAGACAAATTGAGATAACTGCTTCCTGGTATGTATAAGTCAGGAATGTACTTACACTTTGATGAGTTTAACAGTGGGTCAAAGCTTGATGGTTTTTGTAACACTAGGTCCTCTTGTATGGCTGTTTCTTTGAGATGCTTCTGTTTGTTTACAGGAAACTACAAAATCCTATTTCCTTGAACAAGGCACTGGAGTATTTCTTCGCTCCTTGCTCCAAGCCACTTTCAGCCCACTACCCCAAAAGGCTCTCTCCTTTTTAAAGCTTCTTTCAGGGCACCTGGGGGCATCAAAAGTTACCTGCCTCCATTGTCTCCAATTTTTTCCTAGGCTTGCTGGAGAGGGGATGTAGGTGTGTTGGGGAGGTTAGAGAGGGAGGTTACGGACACCTAAATCTTCATATAAAAGTTGAGAATTAAAATCTTTTTCTCCTATATAGGAATGACTTTTTGATTTAGCAGGTCCTTGGGGTATTAGAAAGATAGCTAGATACAGCAGTTACAGCTCTCAAAGCGTAAATGATTCTTAGGAACAACTTGAGGGAAGGCACACTTCTGAAAATATGGGGTGGGAATTCTGTAAATCAATTAATAATGATATGTATGTTTCTAGCTGAGATTTATATCTTTAATAACAACATGTGTATTTACATCTGAGATTTATCACTCTGTCACACAGCTTTGTTACTGTGCCCAATAGCTGGTCAAAATTTGGAGGTTTGTAGATTATTCCCATTAGAAGGTGAAGCTGTTAATAGAGATTGATCTTTTATCAGTGCAGTCCTATTTCTAAGAAGCAACATTAAAAAAATGTTGTTTCTTTGAGCATAGCAGAAATTATACATATTGAAAAAGCTTTTTATTTTTCAGATCTTCAGCCTGTGTCAGTTTGTGCCAGCAGCCCAAAACCTGTCTAGGTTTACTCCTTGGTACCTGTTCATTGGAAGTAATTTGACATGAGCTTCTACATATTTCCTCTTTCTCCATGTTTATGCATGTCCTACATGCATAGCCTACATGTGTTGTGTCAGTTTTATTTGTATCCTTCTTAAAAAACAGCAAAACCACTTCACCCACTTCATTCATGTTCTGACCTGGCTTTTTCAAGCTTTTGTTTTGTACAGAGATGTGTAATTGTGTTTGGGGTTTAGAGACTAAAGTCATTTCAGTTACTTGTTTCAGCAAAGGAGCATAATGACTTCTTACATCTATCTTAAATGAAGAGGGACAGCTATACCCGAGAGCTGCAATGAGGTTTACCTGAACCATAATTTTACAGCATTATAAACCACATTTCAGCTGAAACATCAGGGCTAGCAAAACAATAACAGTCTTGGTTCAGTATTGTGGTGTAGTGAGTTTTCCTTCCAGTGATCTCATGTCTGTTCTTCCACAAGCAGGAAGTGCACTGAGGTTCTGAAGGGCAAGCCCGCAATGTGCTTTATTCTTTGGCAAATTGCACAGCTTCAGGAGGATGCTCAGAGATTGTGTACTGTAGACACCAGCCTTGTCTGCAACTTGCCCTACCTTTGTATAGATCATCTGGGGCTGTTTTCAGGGTGAGAGAACTACAAAAGCAATTGCACTCTAGTTACAGTCTGCTCTGAGTCTGCAGAAGGTACAACTCAGCTGGACCAGCAATTTGGAGTAATGTGGTTTTTTGGATCATCTTATTTCTAGCTGTGATTTTTCAGTCACCCTCCCTATTTTCTCTCCTCCTTCAGTTCATTTCCTCTGGTGGCACAATTTAGGGTGATGCAATTGGCATATGACTGAGGGTATTTAAAATCGAGGGCAATTTTGACAACCAGAAATAATGTATATAGCAAAGCATTTCAGCTTCAAAAATTATCTGCACTTGTTTGGAATGCCTCAGAACCCTTCAGGAATGACAGAATTGCCCCCCTTTAGGAAAATAAATCTGTCGTCTTTCAACATCATTGATGTCCTATCAGTAATTTGTGTCTGTTGCTTTACTGTTAATAAGGATTTTTAACAGTCTTTCTGGCTTCTGTAAGAAAAAGTCATTTAATGAAAATTAAATGATGTCAGCAATTACAATACTCGATGACCAGCTAAACATGAGAGAAGATGCACTTCTCTGGAATATTTCAGAGGTTGTTACTGTATTGAATAACAGAAGTTGCCTATGTCAAGCCCTGAGCTTTTATATGACAAAGTTCCCATAGGTTTTATACAGATTGAAATCCACATTTGTCTAGATAATCTGACTTTTATAAAGATGAGAAGAAAAGCTCTTTGGAGAATGAGGAAAAGTTGAGTCAAACTCACTCTTAATGAACACTAGTGCCTTGAGTACCAAAAGGTAGATCTGCCCCTTTATTTGTCAAATATTTAATGCACTGAAAATTAATTGAAAATCAAGGAAAAGACACTCTTTATGCCTTGAGTTTTAGTCTGTGCCTCAGACTGAAAAAAAATAATAATTCACCTGAAACCACAGCTTCCATGTAGTGGCCAGAATTAGTCATAAATCAGATCAACTTCATGAACCTTAGCAGATGAGTAACTGTGACAAAGATTTGAATATTAAGCCTTGAATCAAGAAAATGTCATATGGCCTTCAGGCCAGGGATATTTCATACAGATGTACTATTATCATTTTCTTTTAGTTTTACTAAATCAGGATTGATTCTATCATGCAGTATTCTTCCTTCAATATAATTTATTTTCTAGAAATAAACCTAGAAACATATATGTTTATATTTTATATAAGCTACTGTAATTAGAGATTTCATGTCAAATGTAGTGAACCCTTAGAGAAAATTCAGTGAATGCAATCCTAGCTCTAATGAATTAACTAGCGGCATTTCTTTGATTTTTTTTTTTTTTTGTGTGTGTGATTGAGATTTTATCCAAAGTCTTAGAGATACACCAAGACCAAACATCTAGATGTGGCAGCACTGAAACTTGACTCACAATATTAAAAAAAAAAATTACTTGAAATATTTCCAATTAATCTGTGTCCATATGACTTCAGATGTTGCAGTAATGAAACTATGCATCCATCTTTTCATACCAGTAAGGTGTCAGCAAGGATATTAATCATTTTGTAGAAACATAAAGTTGTACTTCAATAAATAACAATAATATAAGAAATCGCGGCTTTGAAGTTTTGCATACTTTGACAGTTACATAGTTCTACCACTGTCACTGAGATGACATATGAATAAAATTGCCCAGGCAATCCTTCTGTAATAAGGAACCTGGAGAATTTCCAAAAATAGAAGAAAAAAGTGAAAAGCATAGAAAATAGGTCCACTCTCCCCCCTCTCTAGCTGCAGTGATTTTTCATTGAATTGTAGTACTAGACCATTTTTAAGTAGGAAATCTAGCACAGCAGATAGACTGGACTTTCACCAGGCTGGTCATGACTGCTTTTCTCCTGTATGTTTTTAATTATACTACATTTTTATCCCAATCTCTGTAACAGTTGACGCCTCATACATCATCTCATTTAACACCTTTGCTTTCTCCAGAGTTCAAGGTTAGTAACCTGGAAGCAAGGCATCTGTATATGGTTAACTGTTGAAATGGAAGACAAGAAAACCTGTATAAAAGTTGTGAAGTGGATAAGGAGCTGTAAAGGAAGAGAGTTTATGCTGAAAAGAGATCAATGCAAAATGGAATTTGCTAGGTTTGTTAAGACTCAATCCTTATTATTTCTGTATCCCTTAATGAATTCATTAATAATCTTAGCAAAAAAGAAAATGCGTAATTTGCTTGCAACTTGTCAATAGCACACAGAAAATATTGGAGCCAAGCAATGGTGTTGTATAATAGGATAACAAAATTCAAGATTATGCACCACAGCCCAGTAAAAACTTTTGGTGTAAACTGGTAATTTGCGAGTCAAAAGTTGTATGGCGTGAGAAAGACTTGTTGGTATTGAGCACAAGAAAAACCAAAAGCTACCTCCACAGGAAAGTCATGAAAGAAAGTGAGGCAAATCCCACCTTTATCAGTATTTAAATGGGGATGAAGAGACCATTGTGGGCATTACTAGCAAGAGTTTACTGGAATGCCATGTATAAAACTCTGTTCATCTGTCAGTGTTTAAAAATTACTAATTCGAACTGTAATAGGTCACAGACATCATCAGGGAAATCCAGAACTTGATTTATGGAAAGAGATCAAAAGAGGATCTGTTTCAATTGGAGAAAAACGTGAATGTCATATATAAATATATCAATAGGTGAAGAGAAGAGAATAATACTTAGAATGTTAGGGGGAGAGAAACAAATGGGGCAATTCCTAATCAGAGGAGTGATGTTCAGGCGCTGCCTTCACTAGGAAGAGTGAAATTAACTGATTTTAAGATGAAGCACTGGATCACAGAAAACATTAGGTGACGTCTGCTAAAAAGCAGAGTTTTGCATTGGCGATTCAGAGGTTTTAATCAAGTTCCACTTCTTTACTTTTTCAGATGAGTACATCAGTTTTTGCAGGAAACTTTTGATTCTGATAAAATGCTAATTTTTTTCGAAAAAAGTAGGTAGAACAATTCAATCTACTATTATGTAATTATGTTGGAACACCAGTACTAAGTGCAATGAAGTAATATGGTGCATATAGCCAGAAGTAGACAGAAAACAGTGAAGAAAATTAAATTTACTTGAAAACCAGATGCCACAATAAAAATTTTGCTTCATCAAAATATTAATTCAGTTGACACAATTTTAAAAACAAAATGAGAAATGGCTTTCTTTGAAAAGTCTCTGTCAAATTTAATTGGGCTGTAACAAATAATGACTTCACAAGCTTAATTTTAAAAGTTCAAAATTGGCTTTACTTGTGTTCTTTTCCTACAGTAAAAATGGCTTTGAATATACATGGGAACCTTCATAATTCACAGATGTGATGGGGAAAATTTGGAAAAAGAGGACAATTAAGGTTTTTCTCTCTAGAAGGCAAGTAAATACTACTTTTTAAAAGAAAATTCAACTGTAATTCTTACATGCTATTGTGCTGTGCAGTCTAAATGCAGCATTCCAGTATTGAGCCTACAGATTTTTAGTCCCACTATAAGTGCAAACCACAACACAGCCTTGACTGTGGAGTTAATTACTCTTTTGTGTGTAACACAAATCTATGCCATAATGCAAAAGGAAAATTAACATGTCACGTAAATGAATTTTCCCCACAAAGCTGCTCTACTTTTTCATTTATTTTCTTCTTCCTCCTTACACAGCTTTAAACCTCTTTGCCTGTGATTATCTATCTTAGGGCTCGTGACAGTTTGGGGGATCTCTCTATGTAAAGCTTATGAACTCTGTCTGATACTTGGAAATCTCTATATATAGCTGTGTCAGGTTGAAAATTCTTTGCTAATCTAAAATTCACAAGACGTGATTTTTGCTCCTGGCACAAGATCAATAAGGAATTGTTAAACCTTGATAATACCTTATTCAAATACAGTCCCTTGGAGCATGACAATGCTACCAGGTAGGCAAACCTGATTTTATAGATGAAGTGAGGCAGTAATAAGTAGGTGATAAATCATCTATTCTACACAAATTTCATCACTTGACTAGGGAGCTACCTGACTAAGAAGGTAAGGTGGCTTCTTACTTGGTGCTGTAAAGTATATCTTGTACTAAGTATTGGACAGGGATGGTGGAGTTGGACGACTTCTACCTGGGTTTGGAGTGGAAAACGAAGACAGAGAAATGCAAAGGTGCTCCTGCATTTAACAGCTGTTCTGAAACCCTTCAAGTCAGAGTGGTCTTTTGCCCCTTCTGTGAGGAAACTCAAAGTCCAGCGTACTGCTAATTTAACAAATAGTATTTGAAGAAACCGGCACCGCCCTCAGAAGAGAGGGCAGCAAAGCTCTGTGCCGGGGGTCTGAGGAAGGAGCCAGTGTTGCTGCCTCAGCAGACCAAGGCAAGCTCACATGGACACCAGTGATGTGTTGCATGGGAAAACCTGGCTCCAGCAACTGGCGCGTGGCCGAGCAGTTGTTTTCAACAAGGCTAAGGGGCGGTTTTGGACGCATTTGTGCAAATGACCTTAGTCCTGCTACCGTGATCACGGCCACACGGATGCCCGGGATGCTTGCATTGCCCGGC